>NW_027464068.1:0-17500 GCF_050947455.1 Rhinoderma darwinii
GTTAAAGTTAAGTACAAGTTAAAGTTAAAGTTAAAGTTTAAAGTTAAAGTTAAAGTTAAAGTTAAAGGTTAAGTTAAAGTTAAAGTTAAAGTAAGTTAAAGTTAAACGTTAAAGTTAAAGTTAAAGTTAAAGTAAAGTTAAAGTTAAAGTTAAAGTTAAAGTATAAAGTTAAAGTTAAAGTTAAGTTAAAGTTAAAGTTAAGTTAAATTAAAGTTAAATTAAGTTAACGTTAAGTTAAAGCGTTAAAGTTAAAGTTTAAAGTTAACGTTAAAGTTAAAGTTAAAGTTAAAGTAAAGTTAAAGTTAAAGTTAAGTTACAGTTAAGTTAAAGTATTAAAGTTAAGTTAAAGTAAGTTAAGTTAAATTAGAAGTTAAAGTTAAAGAAAGATAAAGTTAAAGTAAAGTTAAAGTATAAAGTTATAAGTTAATAAGTTAAAGTAAAGTTAAATAAGTTAAAGTTAAAGTTAAAGTTAAGTTAAGTTAAAGTTAAAGTACAGTTAAAGTTAAAGTTAAGTTAAAGTTAAAGTTAAAGTAAAGTTAAAGTTAAAGTTAAAGTTAAAGTTAAAGTCAAGTAGTAAAGTTAAGTTAAAGTTTTACCAAGAAAACGTTCCAGTATTAACCGATAAAGTTACAAGTAAACGTTAACGTAAAAGTTCCGATACAAGTCCCTTACAAGTAACCCTACCCTCCCAACCCTAACCTAACCCCCTACCAAACCCTAACCCTAACCCTAACCCTAACCCTAACCCTAACCCTAACCCTAACCCTAACCCTAACCCTAACCCTAACCCTAACCCTAACCCTAACCCTAACCCTAACCCTAACCCTAACCCTAACCCTAACCCTAACCCTAACCCTAACCCTAACCCTAACCCTACCCTAACCTTACCCTAACCCTAACCCTAACCCTAACCCTAACCCTAACCCTAACCCTAACCCTAACCCTAACCCTAACCCTAACCCTAACCCTAACCCTAACCCTAACCCTAACCCTAACCCTAACCCTAACCCTAACCCTAACCCTAACCCTAACCCTAACCCCTAACCCTAACCCTAACCCTAACCCTAACCCTAACCCTAACCCTAACCCTAACCCTAACCCTAACCCTAACCCTAACCTAACCCTAACCCTAACCCTAACCCTAACCCTAACCCTAACCCTAACCCTAACCCTAACCCTAACCCTAACCCTAACCCTAACCCTACCCCTAACCCTAACCCTAACCCTCACCCTAACCCTAACCCTAACCCTAACCCTAACCCTAACCCTAACCCTAACCCTAACCCTAACCCTAACCCTAACCCTAACCCTAACCCTAACCCTAACCCTAACCCTAACCCTAACCCTAACCCTAACCCTAACCTACCCTAACCCTAACCCTAACCCTAACCCTAACCCTAACCCTAACCCTAACCCTAACCCTAACCCTAACCCTAACCCTAACCCTAACCCTAACCCTAACCCTAACCCTAACCCTAACCCTAACCCTAACCCGCTGCGAGATTAACCCACGACTTCCCTCCACAGGAGGAATTGCTGGATCTGCTTCCAGGAAAGCTGGGTGACCGGCCACAGGGCTGACATCATAGACCCCACATATAAAGGCCTTCTAACCTGCGTTCTTGTACGGCGGCCTCCATCCCGCTGTTCTCTCTGGTGTCAGGCGTCTCTTCACAGGTGAGGTAAGATGGCGGCCTGTGTATGATCTGATGACATTCACCTGCAGGAAGAAGAAGAAATGTCACCTGATTAGTCACCGGGAAACAGAGAAGAAAATACTAACAAATAGATGTATATCCAATATTCCTCCATATACAGCAGCCCCGGCACCATGTAAGGACTGGTACAAGCCTGCTGAGACATGTAGTTCCCCAGCCGGACATAATACCAGTTACATGTCAGGGTATGCTGGGAGTTGTAGTATCAAAGCCACACATCATAAACTTATAGCTCATACAGCATGCTGGGAGTTGTAGTTCCACAGCAGCATGACAATCACAATGGGATCGGTGCTGCTGAGGAATGACACATGTAACATTACTGGTAGAACTACAAGTCCCAGCTTCCCAGGAGCATTTCTGGCTGATGAGATCACATCACTCACTGGCTGTCAGCCAGCAGTGCCCCCGTGTACCTGTCCCCAGCAGCCATTACAGGACCGTGACCGCACAGGACCCCGGGTAATAGACCCCCTTCACTGCCAACAGAAATGGCCACGTACAAGACACTGACCGCACGCGCTGCCCATCAATCCCACTTACCGGGCCTCTCATCATCAATTACCGGACTCTCCGCACAGGCTGAAACAACGCGCCTCCGACCTGTAGTGTAGCTAGCCATCGAGATGGTGAGGCACTCCTCTCCGCTCCCGCCGCTCTTCCCATGACTGTGCGCGGCCACAGTCATTCCATCTAACAGACGTGCGCGGCCACACAGTCATTCCAGCTAGCAGACGTGCGCGCACTGGGCACTCTAGGCATGTCTGCTCGTGCACGCTTCTAGCGCTGCCCGTCAGGAACAGAAGACGCCTGGCTCCGTGTGAGGAGAGGGTGAGCGCGCGCCGCTCCACGATGTATCCCGTTCTGAAATTATACAGGGATAATGGCTGCTGCAAACAGGGGTGATAGGTAGTCCAGCTATCATCCCTGTATATAACCCCCATCATACCTGTATATACCAGCCTGGCTAGTATATACAAGGATGATGGAGGTTATATACAGGAATGATGGGGGTTATATACAGGGATGATGAGGGTTATATACAGGAATGATGGCGTTATATACAGGGATGATGGTGTTATATACAGGGATGATGGAGTTATATACAGGGATGATGGGGGTTATATACAGGAATGATGATGTTATATACAGGGATGATGGGGGTTATATATGGGGATGATGGTTGATATATACAAGGATGATGGAGGTTATATACAGGAATGATGGGGGTTATATACAGGGATGATGGGGGTTATATACAGGGATGATGGGGGTTATATACAGGAATGATGGAGGTTATATACAGGGATGATGGGGGTTATATACAGGGATGATGGGGGTTATATATGGGGAGGATAGCTGGAGCAGTCATCATCCACACACACACAGTCTTTGTGCCGCAGATCTCATCAATATACAGCAGTTTATATAGAATGTATAATGTGCTTCATGGAACGCTCCAAACATCTTGTCTGACATCACAGCTCCCACAAATGTCGCTGCTCTCTGAAGGAGCCATTCTGGCTGTTACCCGGCTTTCCCCAAAATAAATACAACTCGAAATGTTTCATCTAGGAATCATCTGCTTCCAGGAAAGCTGGGTTATTATAAAGGGGTTAGAGTTAGGCGTCAATGTTAGAGATAATATTTAGTGGTTAGATTTAATGGTAATATTAAGGGGTATAGTTAAGGGTTAGGGTCAGTATTAGGGGTAATATTAAGGGGTCAGTGTTAGGGATAACATTAAGAGGTAAGCGTTTGGGGTAATATTAAGGGGTTAGAGTTAGGGTTAATATTAAGGTATTACAGATAGGGGTCCGAGTCAGTGTTAGGGGTAATAGTAAAGGATTTATAGTTTGGGGTAATATTAAGGGGATAGATTAAGAGCTCGAGTTAGGGGTAATAATAAGTGGTAAAAGTTTGAAGTTAGAGTTAGGGGTAATATTAAGGGGTAATATTTATGGGTTTAGAGTTCGGGGTAATATTAAGGGGTTTAGAGTTCGGGGTAATATTAAGGGGTTTAGAGTTAGGATTAATATTAAGGGTTTAGAGTTCGGGGTAATATTAAGGGGTTAGAGGTAGTGGTAAGGTTAAGCGTTTAGCATTAGTGGTAATATTAAGGGGTTAGTCTTAGGGGTAAGGGTTTTAGATTTAGAGTTAATATTAAGGGGTTAGGTTTAGGGTTTATGGGTTAGAGTTGGGGGTTAATATGACTGGGTTAGATTTAGGTTCTATATTAAGAGGATAGAATTAGGGGTAACATTCAGGGATTAGAATTAGGAGTAACATAAAGGGGTTAGAGTTGGAGGTAATATTAAGACCTCATGCACACGACCAT
The DNA here is from genome assembly GCF_050947455.1 of Rhinoderma darwinii. Classification (NCBI taxonomy): domain Eukaryota; kingdom Metazoa; phylum Chordata; class Amphibia; order Anura; family Rhinodermatidae; genus Rhinoderma; species Rhinoderma darwinii. Next base: position 4,057 of record NW_027464068.1, read on the forward strand.
AGCATGTGCACGGCTGTGATTTTCGGGTCGGACGGCAGTGTGGTGTCACCCGCGAGCCGCCCGCAAATCGGAGGCCATGCACATGGCCGCGGCCATTATTTGCTATGAGCCTGGAAACTACGGTCTTGCACATCGGGCCACAATTCTACCGTGGAGTTTCGGGGAATTGTGGCCGCAAAAGCACATACGTGTGCATGGGGCCTAAGGAGTTAGAGTTAGGGGTACTTTTAAAGGGTTAGGGGTCTAAGTTAGGGTTAAGGGGTTAGAGTTATTGGTAACATTAAGAGGTTTTAGTTAGGGTTAATGTAAAGGTTTTAAAGTTAGGGGTAATATTAACCCCTTAATGACCGGGCCATTGTGCACGTTAATGACCAAGGATTATTTTTTGTTTTTTCACGGTCGCATTCCAAGCGCGCTTCGATTCCGGCAGTTGCAGCAGGAGCCAGGCTGTGTATAACCGCCGTGCTCCTGCCGCTGATCGCGTGGGTACAGTCTCAGTACCCGCGCGATCACAGGACGGATATATCCGTCCTCCTGCGCGAACTAGCAGCTGCTGAGGACGGATATATCCGTCCTTTGGCGTTAAGAGGTTAAGGGGTTAGAGTTAGGGCAATAGGAAGGGCTAAAGTTAGGGGTATTATTAAGAGGTTAGAAGTTATAGTAATGGGTAATATTATGGGATTAGAGATAGGGGTCAGAGTCTGTGTTAGGGATAATATTAAAGATTTAGAGTTAGGTGTAATAAGGGGTTAGATTAAGGGGTTAAAGTTAGGGTTTAAAAATAGGGGTCATAATAAGTGGGTAAAGTTAAGGTTTCTTATTAAGGGGTTAGAGTTAGGATTTAGAGTTAGGGTTCATATTATGGGGTTAGAGTTAGGGTTATTTTTAATAGGTTAAGGCTAGGGGTAACTTTAAGAGATTAGAGTTAGGGGTTATATTAAGAGTTAGAGGTTAGCGTTAGAGTTTATATTAAGGTATTAGATTTACGGTCAATATTAATAGGTTAGAGTTAGGGGTATAATTAAGGGGTTAGAATTAGGTTAGTGTTAGGGGTAATATTAAGGGCGTAGAGTTCAGGGTTAGATTTATGGGTTGGATTTAGTGGTTAGAGTTAGGGATTAGAGTTAGGGGTTAGTGTTAGGTGTAATATTAAGGGTGTAGAGTTCAGGGTTACACTTAGGGGTTAGATTTAGGGGTTAGAGTTGGGGGTAATACTAAGAGGTTAGAGTTAGTATTTAGAGTTAGGGTTCATATTAAAGTGTTAGGGTTAATAGTAATAGGTGTGAAGGAATCATTTCAAAATTCCATGTTTTGTATTTTGTGTCAGTAGGCACTGCACAGTATGATATTCATTTTTGTCTTTTAGTCTTCTTTGTAATAATCTGCAGATTACTTAGGTATTTCTTTTTGGCAGTAAAACAGTTTATGCAAGTAACATTTAGTGATCACGTGCTTAGTACAAAGGAATTCACTCTTTTCTGTATTTATCAAGGTCAGAGGGAGGGATTCTCCCTTTGTAGACTACCCCCTAAGAGTCATGCTCTTTGTTCTATGTGTCTTATAAATATACGCTGTATATCATAATAAATTGAACTCTTTCTTTCTGAGAACATGGACTCAGACTGACTGACTTACCGATCTCGTTTGTATATATATATATATATATATATATACCTTCTTCTAATTTGGAACATACAGAAATCAAGGTGTAGTGGTACCGTTGTGACCACACCTCCATGCCACGCCATATTGATAACACCTCAGCAGTGCCGCGCGCTGATCGCCTCCATGCCACGCCACATTGATAACACCTCAGCAGTGCCGCGCGCTGATCGCCTCCTGCACACACACTAATATATACATATACATATATAGCCACAGCTTGCTGCTGTTGCAGGTTTGCCTGCACCATCTATTTTATGAGCTCTTCCATAACAGTCTCTTTTTGCAATCCTGTTGCTGCTTTTACCCAGGACATACGGGAAGTGCAATCACATTAAGGAACTGTGCGTTTGCCCTTAGCACGACGCCCGCATTCTCCACCATGTGTGAGCCGGTGTCTCAATTGGGCTGCTGTATTGGGCAGTCACGCACACGGAAACGGGGTAAACAAGCAGCGGGTACTTTTTATTTGCACCAAATAAATTTGCACCGGGTAAAGCAACAAACAAAACAATATAACTTATGGAAAAACAATATGTAAAGTCCTCACCCTGTAGCAGCCACCACCTGACCGTGCCAGGGTCCTTTGTTGGGTGTTCGTTTGTATCAGAGTCTCCCTGGAGGAAAACCCCTCTCCTTCCTCCTCACTCTCTGCCACGCTTCACTCCCATCACACTGTCCGCTTCCCTTTTAATCAGGACCAGCTGAGACTCAGAACCTCTAGAACCAAAACCTGTAGTGGAGGTATGGAAATGACCACCCACCCAGAATCTCTACAGCCTAAGGCCTCATGCACACTTCCATCACTGTTTTCACGGCCGTTTCTCACGGATCCGTGTGTCCGTTATTGGATCAGTGTGGTTCCCGTGCGTACTCCGTGTACACTTCCGTGTTTCCGTTTCTGAGCGTCACATGGACTGCCGCGTCATCCAGGGAGGTCGGACTGGAGGAAGAAGAGGGACTCGTCACCAAGACAATGGTCGGGGTACGTATGAACTCCTTTTTCTTTCTATCGCTGCGGATGCTCTGCCTGAAAGGGCTGCCCCTTCTCTCTATCCAGCACTGATCAGCGGCCTCTTCTCCCTATCAGTGCTGGATAGAGAGAAGGGGCTGCCGATTAGTGCAGTGAAATATCTCTTCTGTACTTCTATCTGCCCGCCCGGCCGTTGGTAGGCAACGGCTCCGTCACACACGGATGGCACACGGATGCCTTCCGTGTGCCTTCAGTTTTTTTGACTAACCTATTGACTTGTATGGGCCCCACGGTCACGGAATCCTGGATCAAAGTAGGACATGTTCTACTTTTGTCACAAAGGGGCCGTAAAGAAAACTGAAGTGTGCATGGCCCCATTGAAATGAATGGGGAAAAACGAAAGTGGGCATGGGGCCTTAATGACAGACCCTGAAATCCAGCTTAAAAACCCCTGCTCACCAACTGACTATGCTGAGCCACAAACTTCTCAGAGATTTACACCACTGAGGTAAGAAATCTAAGAGCACATAACAACTCTCTAGCAGTCTTCCTACTGACTGTTTACAATATACACACACATATACATACACACACATATATTATACATATATACACATACACACACTGTAAAGGATCTGCCAGGCACAACTTCTGTGTATACGCCCATAGGTAATCAGTCTGCACCTGAGTCTATGTCTGTGAGACTGACTCCATCTTCCACCACTCAGGCTGGCAGGCTTAGGAGTGGGAGAGCCTATCACAGCCTGGCCAGACTCAGCTAGCTCTCGCCCTCTGTCTATTTATACCTATCTTTCCTGTTCCTCCTTTGCTTGTGATTCTTCTCGTGTGGTTTCCTGGCCCAGCTAAAGCTCCTTACTATTTGATCCTGCTCCATACTGACCCTGGCTTACTGACTACTCTCCTGCTCTGCGTTTGGTACCTCGTACACTCCTGGTTTGAGTCGGCTCGTTCACCTCTCTTGTTGCTCACGGTGTTGCCGTGGGCAACTGCCCCATTTCCCTTAGCTTTGTGTACCCTTGTCTGTTTGTCTCGTGCACTTACTGAGCGTAGGGACCGCCGCCCAGTTGTACCCCGTCGCCTAGGGCGGGTCGTTGCAAGTAGGCAGGGACAGAGTGGCGGGTAGATTAGGGCTCACTTGTCCGTTTCCCTACCCCCACCATTACACACACACATATAAATATATTATACACACACACATATACATACACACACATATATTATACATATACACACACACGCACATATAAATATATTATACACACACATATACATACACACACATATATTATACATATACACACACACGCACATATAAATATATTATACACACACATATATTATACATATATACACACACATAAATATATTATACACACACACACACCATTGCACAGGTTGCATCACTGCAGCAGGTGGAAGGGGGCGCTTCACTTGCTCCCTCCCCCTGCTTGTGTTTATGCGCCCAGGCCTGGCGACTTAGCAGCTAATTTTCCGCCGGGGCACTTCTTCTCCCACAGGGGGTTCCACTTCTTCAGGGAGCTACAGTGGCGCTATGTACAGGAAGGGGGGTGCTATCTACTAGGGGGCTGTGTGGCACTACCTGCAAGGGGGCTGTGTGGCACTACCTACAAGGGGGTTGCGTGCCACTATCTACAAGGGGTCTGCTTGCCGCTACCTGCAAGGGGGCTGCGTGCCACTAACTGTCACGTTGAGTGCATGGACCCACTGGTTCGTACCGCGTTGACGGTATGGCAGCTGGCCAATGGGACAGAGGTCACAGTCTGTAGTTTGTATAGTGTACCTGTGGCAGCTCAGACAGTAGCAATGACAGGCTCGGCTGGGACTTAGGCAGCAGGCAGACGTCAGGCGTGGTGTAGCAGGACAGGCGTGGTATACAGCACAGCACGACTACAGCTCAGCACGGCACTTGACCAGGTAGCACGGAATACAGGTACAGGAACGGGGGACACTGGGAACGGGAAAACACCAGGAGACCATTTGCTAGACAAACTTAGGGTACGACAACAACACTCAAGCAAGTGGGGCGGCAGCTATCTTTGTACCCCCTGTCTGACGCCGTCTTTCTCCTTCCGCTGTGGATTGCTGACTCAGAACACATGGACCAGGTAGTATATAGGAGGGGGTCCCGCCAGGATGATGCCACCCCCAGACTAAGGCATTTACCCGAATCACGCGTCGGGTGTTGGCGTCCTCTTTGTGCAAGACCATGACCTCAGGTATGTACTTTATTTCTCATTAGGTACTTGTAACACATGCTTTTTGATATGATGCTACCTTGCCCTTCAGTTGATGGGCTACACAGGTCTTAGCTCTATATTTTGCACACAAGCCTGTTAGGATGTGACTATGGGCTGTTCTATCTGCATCTCTCAGCATCTTTATACTTGATTATTATTGCCATTTACACTCAATACCTTTTTGTACTTGTTCATGCAGTTTGATTGTCCCTCATGGACTCCAATTTACATACGTGCCTGCCTTTTGATATTTATGTATGTGCATGCCCAACATACATGCTCTTATTGGTCTTGCATAAGATTGACGCCTTCTCATTGTGTGACTCTTGTCGTGTCTATCTGTAATAAAATGTATACTTTTTTACTCAACCATTTTGTGCTCAAGTTGCTCATTTTTTGAGTCTGTAGGTCTCTCTCAAGGGAGGAAGGGGCTGAGCCCTTCTTATAGTCCATGGTATTCATGGGCTAATTTTAAAATTAATTTCAGGTGCGCGCGCTGGCCCTTTAAGAGCGGTGGGTCACCAGAAATGACAGGCAATCAGGTCTCGGGTCTTATGGGTACCCGCGTGACCTGCGAGTCTAGAGTAGTGTCCCCAGCGGAGGATCCTCCCTCTGTCAGCCAGGCGCACAAAGGTCCTCCCTGGAGGGACGTCCCTAACTTGCAAGGAATTGACAGAGACAATGCAAGACGGATCAATAATATTCTGTGGAATCTCCATGGTGTCCTCTGTCTCTAATGACATGGACAAGGCATCGGCACTCATTGTTGTGGTCGGTATAAATCAGGATGGGGTGAGCTGCGCCCTCTAGTAGATGTCTCCACTCCTCCAGAGCCAATTTGATGGCCAGTAACTCCCGATCCCTAATCGAGTAGTTGCGTTCTGCAGAAGAAAAGAGCTTAGAGAAATATCCACATACCATTGACTTGCCCTTGGAACCTCTCTGGAACAGGAGTGCACCAGCACCGACAGAGGATGATTCCACCTCCAACGAGAACTGCAGAGAGACATCCGGATGATGGAGGATAGATGTGGTTTGGTTCAGACAGCACTAGTTTTTCTCAGGTGCTTGAAATAGGGTCCCAACCCAGTTGTAGATAGAAAGAATTGTATTCGGCACACTCTTGGAATATTTAACGTAAATTAATTTCAATTTTTTCAATCTTTTCGTAATTCCAGTGGCTACATGTGCAACGTTTCGGTCGTGAGACCTTCATCAGGCACTGAGCCGTACTGGGGACTGGTTTAGCGATTTTGCTGGCGCTGTTTTAGTAATGGCGGCTTACCGGCGCCACTAAGAGTATCAACTCGTTTAAAACATACACAATAGAAAAAATTAAAAGCTCCACTAGAGGAGGGGATCTTAAACATAGGTTACTAACCAGAGAAGCCTTCTGGATTTACAATCTCAAAACGAGATTTCCTTTGGGCTTGAATCTCAGGAAGGAATTTATGTTCCATTATTAGTCTCACCAGATTATGCACATTGCATATCATCAGTACATGCCGTATACATTCCCTCTACGTCACAGATCATTTTATTTATCTTCAGTACTCTATGCAGTAGTTATACATATAATACACATGATATAGGGTACATGCCTGATTTCAAATCAAGTTCAAATCAAACAACGCATGACACACATTGGCATTCTTCATTTTGAATTCATATTATTTGCCACATGATGCCGCATACTGTTCTGGCTTTGGTATTCTGTGCTATTAGTATTCCTAGGGCTTCCACGCATGGTCATTATAATAATACTTTTCTATTAGTGTCCCTAATACTTGTCCCGCTGGTATAAAACGTAGCTTAGCACTTGGTTCTCATTCACACTTGCTCTTGTTGTGTTGCGGTTTACCAAATATATATTATTTCATTGCAAAATAATGCACATATTGCTAATACGGTAACTGCAATTGTAGCTCTTTACATGCCATTCTTTATATGCTCTCATCATTGTTTTTATAATATTATAGACAAGAACTCTCTTTTCTTATGTCTCATTATGTTAGAAATCATCATTTATTGTTATTTCGTTTCACATCTTATTTGTAGTCTATTTGTATCACAGCCTTATTTTTCTTTCCATATGATTCTTTTTTCTCTTTGGTATTTTTCTTCATTCATAATTTTCTATTGCATTCCATGTTTGGCGAGTTTCCCCTTGCTCCTATACTTCATTATGGACGGGCATTATTTTACAAATGTCATCCCTTCTATTCAGCTATATTGATGTCATTATGGGATCCATTCCTATATGTTTATAGTACCCTGCATATTCACGTATTGCATTCTTTCCAATCTTTTATCCCTGGAATCCTTTCTTTATGTTTTGCTATTTCAGGTCTAAATCAGACCTCTAGGGGTTACTTTCCCACATGCATTGCTGATTGCTATGGGTGTCATTTTCTAACTATACCACCTCAAACCAAATCTTGGAGTATATATTGGAGAGGCTCGCACTGCGTATTAACATCTGCCATGAATAAGAACATAGACAGTGTTCGAAACGCGTAGGCTCTTGATATATGCCGCTCTGACACCACCTTGTTATTGCGTTTCTTTTTATTATTTCATTTTCTGTGTCAATAAAAGTGGGAACATCGATTCCCTTTTATCACCAAACTACGCTGAATCATACCTTCTTTCTCTCCATAATATTAAGGGGTTAGAGTTAGGGGTAATATTAAGGGGTTAGAGTTAGGGGTAATATTAAGGGGTTAGAGTTAGGGGTTAGAGTTAGGGGTAATATTAAGGGGTTAGAGTTAGGGGTAATATTAAGGGGTTAGAGTTAGGGGTAATATTAAGGAGTTAGAGTTAGGGGTTAGAGTTAGGGGTTAGAGTTAGGGGTAATATTAAGGGGTTAGAGTTAGGGGTTAGAGTTAGGGGTAATATTAATGGGTTAGAGTTAGGGGTAATATTAAGGGGTTAGAGTTAGGGGTAATATTAAGGAGTTAGGGGTTAGGGGTAATATTAAGGGGTTAGAGTTAGGGGTAATATTAAGGGGTTAGAGTTAGGGGTAATATTAAGGGGTTAGAGTTAGGGGTACTCTTGTCCTAACGACTATCGTTGTTTGGCCAGCTGCCACTACGCTACGGCGGAGCGGCCTAGTGGGTCCGCATAGCCCACGACTGTTACAGATAGACCTTCTTTGTATAGGTCATCAGTTGACAACCCCTTTAAGGAAAAAATTGTAATGGTTCTTATTATACTGTTGCACAAGATATCACTTTTCGTATACATCACCAATGGAGGCAGTCACACAACAATAAGACAATCGAACAAGCAGCAGAAGTAGGAGAGGACATAGAAGGCTAATTGTAATGGGTTAGGGTTACACTGCACATAGTAAAGGCGATCACACGTGATTGTTACTTATAATTATGTAAATGTTCCCATTTTATGTAAATGAAGCGCATGTATTTTATAATGAGAAGTGCGGTGGCTTTCTGATATATTTTGTTATTAAATTCACGTATTGGTTATCATTTGTTTTTTCGGGTTTGATTGATGGGTGGAAGGTTTTAGAAGATGGTTTAAACAGAGCAACAAACTCCATTTTTGTTATCTGACTTCGACTGAAGACATCATTGAACCCATTGAAACACGTTGAGAAGCCTAATGAGATCTTCAAAGTGTTTCACAGAAAATCCTATAAGGTCCCCTGCCCCATAATATAATAAGAAACAAACTGATGCGTTGCGTGCCAAATCCTTATATGTTACTACGTTTTGAGTTCAACTTGTTTGCTGTCCTTATTTCCATTTTTATTGCACACAGGTTCGCAGCAATCAAAAGGAATAAGTAGATGATTAGCTCCGGTCACCGAAAGGTTCCTGCTGGTATAACGGATATAACAGTGGGAATGGTAAACTATTGAAATAAAGAAACACATTTACAGGCAGAAGTTCATGTCATGATCAAATTTATTAGCAAGGTGGGCGGCAAAATAGTGGCTGTACACTATGAGGGGTTAGGAATCGAAAACCTACAGACGTGTCACCCTTCATTTTTATTTAACTGGTTGAGGACCGCCGGCTGTATATATACGGTACTGGTTTAAGCTTGCTGCTTGAGTGATTGGGCAACTTAATGTTGTGTGCCCATCAGAGACTGCCAGGGACCCTGGAGACAAGACAGAAGTAGTTTTAATTGCTTCTGTTTTCTCTGTACTCTCAATAAGTGCCACGTATAGAATAGAGACCCCTGCCTCTGTTAGTCCCGGTGGTCCTGGAGTAGGAGGCTGCTACTGGGTCCATTAGTGACAATAGACACTATAACAGGGCTAATCCCACCTGCTGTGCAGCCGCAGTTATAGTGGAAAAGTATCGTGTAAAAAAATAACATGAAATCATAAACTCCCCCAAAGTTCTGTTCTGACTTTTAAGTTACAGGCCATAATAATAATAAAAAAGTAAAAATAATATCAATAAATTAAATAAAAATTATATATATATAAAATACCCCCTGAAAAAAATCTTTCCCCTGCCTATCATTGTCGTAATGCTAGCCTTGATGAACTATAGCAACATTTATGGTAGACAATGATGATCACAAATAAAAACGACATTATTACCAGAAAACATTGCTAAAAAGTAAAAAAAAACAGCATTTGAAAAAAAATTTCAAAGTATAAGTCTAAATATGCTAAAAAAACAAATGTTATGTAAATAAAAATAATAAGAAACGAAATCTGCATAGATCACGAAAAAAACATTGCAAAAATCACGTCACTAGACTAACAAATAAAAACATTATAGCCGTTTAACGAACATATGCTAAAAATGGCCAAACAATGCCTGGCATGGAATCGGTTAATTGCGTTGTTATACAATTTGTCATGATGCCAATTCAATACAATCTCGCGCCATCCAGTGAAAGAAAGTACACGTTAAACATGTGGTGTTTTTTTTTAACAGAGAAAAGAATGGCCGACAGTCATATGTTTGTTTTTTTACATGTTTGTTTAATATCTTATGCCAAACTTCTCAGTATATGTCTGTTTAGAGAAAAGTCCAAGCGTAGATAACCATTACGGTGATTATTTAGAATAAGATGTCATGCAAATGTGTGTACTTGAGGAATAACACTCTTTGGGACCGTTATATCGCTTGTATCCTGCATTTTTTCAGCCGTTTTCGCCTTTGTAGGCTCTTCTCGAATTCTCCGTTTTCTCTGAGCAGGTGCGTGGAGCCTAACTGCTATAATGTCTGCCATACAGAGGAGAACATCCTGCTCCATCATTTCTTTGCAGCAAAAACTCCGGGAAACATCAGCAAGATGGAAGACATAGTGAGCAGTGTAGATGTGAATCCAACACTGAAGTGAGACATTAAAGCACTTACTAGAGGCAGCAGCATGGAGGACATCATACAGCAGTACTGAGCAGTGCAGCTGTAAATCCAGCACTGAGGTGAGATAGAATACTTACTAGGAGCAGCAGCATAGAGGACATTATACAGTGTACTGAGCAGTGTAGCTGTAAATCCAGCACTGAGGTGAGATAGAATACTTACTAGGAGCAGCAGCATAGAGGACATTATACAGTGTACTGAGCAGTGCAGCTGTAAATCCAGCACTGAGGTGAGATAGAATACTTACTAGGAGCAGCAGCATAGAGGACATTATACAGTGTACTGAGCAGTGTAGCTGTAAATCCAGCACTGAGGTGAGATAGAATACTTACTAGCATGGCCGGCCTTAGATACGTTCGACCAGTGCGGTCGCACAGGGCGCCAGCCGCCACACTGCAAGAGGGGCGCCAGCGGGTGTGTGTATCCCCACGCCGTTGCAACTACCAGCGGGGATACACACACTAACTGCAGTCGCCTTTCCGCCTGGGCGCTTCTTCACTTAGCGGCCGTCACTACCGCTGTAGCAGCCATAGCGGCTGCTAGCGGGCATGAGGGCGGTGGCACCGCTAGCAGCTGCTGCATCTGCTATAGCAGTAGCAAAGGCACTATAGCAGAGCAGGGAGGTATCTTCCTGCTCTGCTCTCTACTAGCGCCACTGTAGCTCCCTGAAGGAGCGGAATCCCCATGGATTCCGCTCCTGGAGTGCTGCTTGATGTCTCTGTCCATATATGGACAGTGACATCAGGGGAAACTCCTGAAGCGGAATCCCCGGTCACAGCGTTGCAGACGCTTTGACCGGGGGTACCACTCCAGGAGAAGCCAATGACGTCATTGACACAGACGATAGGACCTTCTCCTGGAGTGGAATTGACGGTCATAGCGTCTGCAACGCTGTGACCTGGGATTTCGCTTCAGGAGTTTTCCCTGATGTCACTGTCCATATATGGACAGAGACATCAAGGAGCACTCCAGGAGCGGAATCCCCGGCCACACGGGGATTCTGCTCCTTCAGGGAGCTACAGTGGCGCTATCTATACTGGAAGGGGGGGGGGTGCTATCTACAAGGGGGCTGTGGGCTGTGTGGCACTACCTACAAAAAAGGACAACTGTGTAAGAGCACACAAAATACCCAGCTTTCCCATCTATCAAATAAATGTGTGGAGATAAACTAAGATATAACTTTTATTTAATCTAGCTAAAAGGGTTAATACTTTACTCAGACCAAATAAAAGTTATATCCTAGTTTATTTCCACACGTTTATTTGATAGCTGGGAAAGCTGGGTGTTTTGTGTGCTCCTGCACAACTGTCCTTTTTTGAATGTCTATTGCCCGCCAGCTATCAGGGTCATTTCGTAGTCCTTACGCTACCTACCAGGGGGCTGTGGGCAGTGTGGCACTACCTACCAGGGGGCTGTGGGCAGTGTGGCACTACCTACCAGGGGGCTGTGGACTGTGTGGCACTACCAACCAGGGGGCTGTGTGGCACTACCAACGAGGGGGCTGTGGGCTGTGTTGCACTACCAACCAGGGGGCTGTGGGGCACTACCAACCAGGGGTCTGTGCGACACTCCCTACCAGGGGTCTGTGCGGCACTCCCTACCAGGGGGTTGTGCGGCACTCCATAGCAGGGGGCTGTGCGGCACTTCCTGCTAGGGGGCTGTGTAGCACTCCCTACATGGGGCTGTGTGGCACTCCCTACAGGGGGCTGTGTGGCGCACTCTACAAGGGGCTGTGTGGCGCTATCTACAAGAGGGCTGTCTGGCGCTACATACATGGTGGCTGTCTGGTGCTAATTACAAGGGGGCTGTCTGGCGCTACCTACAAGGGGGCTCTGTGGCGCTACCCACAAGGGGCTGTGTGGCGTTACCCACAAGGGGCTGTGTGGCGTTACCCACAAGGGGCTGTGTGGCACTAGCTACAGGGGGAATCTGTCGGTGGTGGGCTGATGGTCATTTTACTGTGAGTGGTGGGCTGATGGTCATTTTACTGTGAGTGGTGGGCTGATGGTCATTTTACTGTGAGTGGTGGGCTGATGGTCATTTTACTGTGAATGGTGGGCTGATGGTCATTTTACTGTGAGTGGTGGGCTAATGGTCAATTTACTGTGAGTGGTGGGCTGATGGTCATTTTACTGTGAGTGGTGGGCTGATGGTCATTTTACTGTGAGTGGTGGGCTGATGGTCATTTTACTGTGAGTGGTGGGCTAATGGTCAGTTTACTGTGAGTGGTGGGCTGATGGTCAATTTACTGTGAGTGGTGGGCTGATGGTCAATTTACTGTGAGTGGTGGGCTGATGGTCAATTTACTGTGAGTGGTGGGCTGATGGTCATTTTACTGTGAGTGGTGGGCTAATGGTCAGTTTACTGTGAGTGGTGGGCTGATGGTCAATTTACTGTGAGTGGTGGGCTGATGGTCAATTTACTGTGAGTGGTGGGCTGATGGTCATTTTACTGTGAGTGGTGGGCTAATGGTCAGTTTACTGTGAGTGGTGGGCTGATGGTCAATTTACTGTGAGTGGTGGGCTGATGGTCAATTTACTGTGAGTGGTGGGCTGATGGTCATTTTACTGTGAGTGGGGGGCTGATGGTCAATTTACTGTGAGTGGTGGGCTGATGGTCATTTTACTGTGAGTGGTGGGCTGATGGTCATTTTACTGTGAGTGGTGGGCTGATGGTCAATTTACTGTGAGTGGTGGGCTGATGGTCATTTTACTGTGAGTGGTGGGCTGATGGTCATTTTACTGTGAGTGGTGGGCTGATGGTCATTTTACTGTGAGTGGTGGGCTGATGGTCATTTTACTGTGAGTGGTGGGCTAATGGTCAGTTTACTGTGAGTGGTGGGCTGATGGTCAATTTACTGTGAGTGGTGGGCTGATGGTCAATTTATTGTGAGTGGTGGGCTGATGGTCAATTTACTGTGAGTGGTGGGCTGATGGTCATTTTACTGTGAGTGGTGGGCTAATGGTCAGTTTACTGTGAGTGGTGGGCTGATGGTCAATTTACTGTGAGTGGTGGGCTGATGGTCATTTTACTGTGAATGGTGGGCTAATGGTCAGTTTACTGTGAGTGGTGGGCTGATGGTCAATTTACTGTGAGTGGTGGGCTGATGGTCATTTTACTGTGAGATTATACAGCAGTAATGAGCAGTGTAGCTGTGAATCCAGAATTGAGGT
>NW_027464068.1:22500-115000 GCF_050947455.1 Rhinoderma darwinii
AACAAAATTAGACCATTCGTGGTGATCAATGAATAGTGAAAAATGTCGCAGTTTTACGCGCAGCAATAGCAAAAATGACATTGTCTAAGCAAAACTCTCCTCTTAGGGAATGGGAAGCACAATTCAGGAACACACTATAAGTTACCGCCGTGCAGATCTGGATCCACTTCCAGAATGGAGGATGTAGAGAACAGGCCGGAGCCACTCAGTCAGCCCAGTTACAGTAGCGTTAGGGGCCACGTGTGTGTTATCGCCTAGGAGTACATAGCAAGCAAAACAGCCAGCCTCAGCCGGCCGCAGTGTCAGGGTGCTGGAGGGCTATCCTGTGGGGGTGGGTTAGAGAGAGGGGGTTCAGCCTTATAATATTTGCCAGTAACCATCAGACATACACAATGCAGAGTTAAATGTAAAACAAAAAAATCGAATCTATAACACGAGTAGAAAGACCCCTGCGGGCACCTCAGCGTCTCTTATACGCTAGATGGAAAACAATACATGCACTTTCCGAGATTTTTCCCAAGGACGCCTGTTCCTGATGTTTTCAATAGAAACCCTTGATTCCTGCGTGGGAGCAGAAGAGGCAGATTTTCTATTAGTAATTCATTGCTGATGACACACGAGCATTTACTTCTCCAGTCGGGATCTGGTTGTGCAGTAAAACGCAATGAAATCCTCCATAGCAAGGACAATGCTGGAACTTACAAGCTCCAATGTCCAGCAGACGAGGGTCATCGCGGCTGTAAAGTGCTGACGTTATTATTTCTTTTTTATTTATAGTGTTGTAATATTCTCTCAGCTCTACTATACTGGTGGAGAATGCTTTATAATTCTTCTTCTGATTATTAAAATGTTTAAGCAGAGTATGCTGAGATATAAAAAGTCTCAAATCGTTTTATAAACCCTCCAACTTTCTCCCATTTGCCACTAATAAAATCAACACAGTGCATTAAATTCTGAGTACGGGTGGCCATACACATGAAATAGTAGTTAATGATCCCATAAACCTGCACACGTGGCTCGGCCTGGCATGCATGTTTACTGGAGATAGGAATAAACCACAGCCAGACCTTTCCAGCAGCGGCTTATCTCCTGTAGGAACAAAGTATCGGGCAAGTCCAAATCCCAAAAGCCCCATCCCTCTTTCAGAAATTGGGAAACTCCCATATACAGTAGATCAGCCGATTCTGCCAATGTCGGCCAAGCTTTGCTTATTGTGTATGGGCGCCGCCAGGCAGTAGAGGTTTTGTATGGCTGAAATGGCACCGACAGTTGGCAGATAATTATCTAAATCGGCCATTAGACAATGGAAAAGAATGCTTGGTCCTAATGGCCCAAAATAGGTTAGACCTTAAAGAGTTAATAGCTAGATGACAAAATGTTTTACCTGACCGGCTGTGTCCAGCAACTCCATGGAAACGGCTTCATCGTCTATTGTTGTCTGATGCCGGTATGTGGATTCTGATGGGAAACAAAATGTGGGAAATAATTTGCAGCTCTTAATAAGGGACCCCAGATAGAACGTGTCTTCAGTGCTCAGCATCATTTTGGTCTGATTTGAAGTATTATGATACAACTGTTAGCAGGGGCATAGCTATAGGGTTACAGAGGGAGCAGTCACAGCCAGTGCCCCTCTGCCACATAAGAAGACACCGGTGTTATAAATGGCACATGATCGGTGGGGGCCCTGGGACAGAACTTTCATTGGGCCCAGGATCTTCACGTTACACCTCTGACTGTTAGTTCCATGCGTTCCCCGGATGTCAGGATACGTTGTGTATAAATGATTTATGTCTCTAACAACTGATGCTGAATTCATACAGACTTATTATTAAAGTGAATGTCATTATTTCGATTCCCGGGAGTAGGACACAGGGGAAATAATAAAAGTGCTATGTTTGCTTAGACAAGATCCTGGGTTTATCCTCGGCTTTTATTCCAGGTTATGAGCCCTGATCATTTTTTTATACACTGTCACCAAAAGTATCTAAGAACTGCCCTGTTGCCCTGGTCCATAACCGAAAGGTTTATTGGACAAAGCAGAGACAGGAATCCGAATCCACAATAAGATTTCAGAACAAACCTGTTCAGGTTCTTACTACATGGATCATTGACTGCTCGGTCATGTTCAGCAGATGTATAAACACAAAGCGGGAGAATTATTAATACTGTCCTACATTGAGACAGGAAAAAAAACGGACAGGCAGAAACTGCACCAAATTAGTCACAGTAATGGACACTGTATGGTACATTTAACGCAATTTACTAGATATGTTAGACCGTTTCCTCTTCTTTATTCCATGTCATGGCTTCCATACTTTACATCAATATTTCTTGACAAAAGAATGGCGAATGCTATTAATAAATCTAGCGCATTTTACCACTCTTAGGCCCTGTTCACACTGAGTTTTTTTCAGGAGAAAAATTCTGCCGAAAAATTCCGTTTGGGATTTGAGGCAGATGTTGACCTTCCTGCACGGCGTTTGCCGCGATTTTTGCTGCGTTTTTCGCTCGCGCCCATTGAGTGCTACGGGCAAAAAACAGCGAAATACGCTTTCTCTGCCTCCAATTGATGTCATTGGGAGGTCAGAGGCGTGAACGCGTGAAGATAGGGCATGTCCCCTCTTTCTTCCGCGAGGCAGTTTTACCGCTCGCGGGATAATACCGCCCCTGCCTCCCATTGAAATCAATGGGAGGCATTTTCGGCCAGTTTTGGACGAGTTTTGCGGAGCGGTTTCCACTCCAAAAAGCTCGTCAAAATACTCTGTGTGAACAGGGCCTTAACCACACTGCTTTTCTCTAGACTTTTTAGAAAACTTTTTAGTGTGGTGTAACATGTTTCTAAAAAACATAATAAATTTGGTGCATGTTATGTCCAACAGTTTTTTGGGCCAATTTCAGCCAATATTCTGCCACATTTTGCTTTGTAAATCCTCCCCAATATATAATGGGAGCAGCACCCAGCTATCAAATACCCCAGGTGACAAATTTACATCAGCATAATTTTAAGGATGCTCTCAATTAACCCACTATTAACAATCAGAATATTTAGTACACCTCGGTAGGAATATCTAACTACAACACAGTTCCATTAAAATTCCACCTTCAAAAATGGGGAAACTGAAGGGTCCTATCAGATAATCCAGCGCAAAGGCAAACCCATAGGTGTGCCTGGGTAATCCAACACCTGTCGACGATTGAGAAAGGCTGAACATAAGCCGAAACGCGTCTCAAAAATAAACACAAGAAACAAGGCAAAGCAAAATGGTGTGTCCCGGGATTTTTTTCACTTTAGTATCAAGGAATGGCATTTTTATGTATGAGTATATTCGGGTGACATTGTAGGGCATATCCTGCCTTCTGAAAGAGCAGTTTATATTGCCAATATCAAACAAACCAATAGAGTGGACTAATGATTTGGCAGCTGGTTAATTCTGGGGCACTGCGTCCTTATCAAGAGTTCACTGAGGAAAGACATAAACTGGGATAAAATCCAATGAGATCTCTATTTAATGGAGCATTGACAGTTAACATATATGTATTTTACAAGCATAAAAGTAGGTTGAAGTCCTTAATTCTAAATGTCATACAAAGTTACACAATAGATGAATCTTACCTAAAGTCGGGTCATATTCCCAGATGAATCGTTTGGTTAGAAATCTCACCAGGAGAGCTGAGGAAACAATAAATCTAATATCAATTTTTATCTTTCACACTAAAGTCAAATGAAGCCCAAAGATGGCCGGAGAAGTTGTCTGGATAACATGTTTGATGTTTTCATTGTACAGTCATATAGTCATGTCCGCTCTATCAGCGTTCCTTCTCTGACCCTCATAGGAAATCTGAATAGATGGAGGGCAGAGACAATTTCATTCTAGATATTTCACTGCTCTCAAATAGAACTTCTCTCTCTCTCTCTCTATATATATATATATACATATAGGACAGCCTGAGAGTTACAGCTCCTCTTACCAAGGGAAAGGAGAGGAGGTGGGACTTTTATCATATTTTTGAATGTTTCATCTTTTGTTCCCCAGGGGCCACATGGTGCTAGAGGTGCCTGGCGGCTGCTTATCCTCTTTACTTATGGAAATGAACGTTTAGCTGATCCAAGTTCACATGTTTCTGGGGATCTACTGACCTAAAGGTGGATAGGACATTCTCTTGTGTTAATAAATGTGAGTGAGCATCTTTACAAGTCTCACATCATGACTGCACCTCCTCCATTATCAGCATTAGGAACCTCACATGACACAAGCAGCGAGTTTCCCCTACATCACATTGTGGGAAATTTCCTAGAAACTTGAACTCACAAGACACTTAAATTGTGTGAGAGAAAATAGAAGGTCAGGAAAGGTAAAAAAAACAAACAGATGAATTATTCTCATAAAAATCCCCGATCAAAGAAATGAGGTATTCTAATGTTTCCAGAACTTTTACACCCATAATATTATGTTCAAGGGATCCATGGGTCACATGTGCACAAAAAGTTCTCTAGTATGACAAATCCTTTAAAACAAATTAGGATTAATCTAAAGACTCCAGCTTTAGTTCCTGTTGTCCCTAGATTACAGAATGTTCAGAAAAGGACTGTAAATGTAAAGAACTGCCTACATGAGAATAAGTCAGACTGGCCCCCAAAAAAAAGACTTGATGATGCCATTGTCCTTGTTGAAGAAGCTCACCTTTTAACTGCTTCACAACCGTGTGCCATATATACACGGCGGACCTAGTCCCTGAAGACCACGCATAGTAGATATATGGTGGCGCTTCCTGGACTGCTCTTGCGCAATCGCGTGCACACAGCCCGGTACCCGGGAACTGGGCAAAGATCAAGGACCAATCTATGTGGTCTCTAATCGTGTGATTGCTGTGAGAACAAAATCACAGCAGGACTTATTTATAAACCTCTGGCCACAAATCTCCAGCCTCTATTCTTCTCCTTACACTTTGTTTCTGTATGAGGAGAAGAAGAGACATTGTATCAATCACATTGCATCAATCCATCCATATATACTAGGGTTATATTAGAGACTTTTAGAATAGAACGGTGTTTCATTCAGTTCCATTACGAAAGGTGTATAAAATCTAGCCCTTCGCCATGCAGTCACCTTTACAGTTTAGAAAAAACAATAGGTGGTTTCAGCAGCCAAGTGAATTTTAAAAATAAAAAATCTTTATACATAATAACATGTTAAAAACATGGACGTGTACACTCCATAAAGGGGGGGTCAGAACCGCTTACGCATTTCGGACTGAAGAAAACGAGTCCTTATTCAAAGCTCCAAAAAACACATGTGAAGCCCTGTAAGATCTACACATAAATAAAGAAGACTCCTCTGGAGGAAGCACCGGACCAGAAGACACCCTACCTGAGCATGGATTACATTATCTACGTGGGTTACATGGGAGAAGTAAAGAAAAATGAACACTATATATACATATCTAAGTGAATTTCAATAAAAGGTAACAGAATAAAGGCGACGTGATGATTCAGTAGATATACATGAAATCATGATGGTAACTTAAACCTTGGGGATGCCTGGTCTCAAGTGTGAGGATCCAATAGAATTCTCTGCTGAAAAGAGACTGCAATTGAGGGGATTAGGAGTGGTGTCTACCCCAAAAATATGTTCCCCTAGTATTCAGTTTGTGGGTTGTACACCCCACATACTTTAAAGTGCAGATGTTACATCATGTATTGTACACCCTCTCCATATTCTAAAGTGCAGATGTTACGTTGTATAATGTACACCCCGCATACTGTAAAGTGCAGATGTTATATCATATATTGTGTCGCGATTCTGGGGTATGTGGACCCACCATGCCGCCCTGCTGTAGTGGAGTGGCAGCTGGCCAAACAGTGAATGCAAAAGTCTTAGCACAAGAAAACCTGTATGAGAGTCCAGACAGACACGAGATGTAGCTTTGGCACAGATGATTCGTGGCACAGATGAAGCTAGGCTTGGCAGATGATGTTTGGCGTGGCAAATGACACTGGACGTGTCAGATGGAACAGACATGACTCCAACATTAGAATTCAGTCCAGGAACAAACACAGTTACAGGATACAGGAACACTGGGAATAGGATACAACTAAGGGACCATTTGATTAACTAACATGGGAAGACAACAATGCTCAGGTAAGGAGTGGAATGGCAGGGCCCTTTATATAGTCCAGGGTGTAAGGGGATAGGTTGGGGTACAATTTGTTAGTGCACGCTCTGGCCTTTTAAGGCTGGGGATGACCGCGTGCACCCTAGGGGCAGGAGTAGCAGAGTGTAGCTGCGAGTTCTGATGTCTCCTGGGAGGGAGAACCTGGCAAGCGTTCAGTGTCCCACAGTCACGGCTGCCAGTGAGTACAACAGTACTCCCTCCTTAAGCCCCCTCTTTTTAGGTCCAGAGCGTAGGAGGAACCTCTTGACGAAAGTTGGAGCATTGATGTTCTCTTCTGGCTCCCAGGACCCCTCCTCAGGACCAAACCCTTTCCAGTCCACCAGATACAAAGTCTTTCCTCCTACTCTCTTGTAGTCCAGGATCTCCTTCACCTCGAAGACGTCAGAAGAATCGCTGGGAGCAACTAGAATATTTACTGAAGCGGTTCAGGACCACAGGCTTTAGGAGGGACACATGGAACGAGTTGGGGATTTTGAGAGTAGGAGGCAGCCGAAGCTGTTAGGACACTGGGTTTATCTGTTGTAACACCTCAAAGGGGTAGAGGTATAGCGTCCATGGCCACAGGCCGTCAGGTTTACTCACCTCCCGACGCCCGCAGCTATGGATCCGTGAGCGCTGGTCCCCATCTCTTTCCTAGGAAATACCAGCGCTCACTTCCACTCCATTCTGCTGTGTCCCATGATTTCCTGGCCTATAAGAAGGCCCCAGCCCTTTCCGATCCTTGCCTGAGTGTTGTTAGTTTATCCCAGTCTGTCTTGCAAATGGCCCCTTAGTATTTCCCGTTCCAGTTGTTACCCGTGCCCTGTTACCTGTTCCTGTATCCCGTACTGTTCCTGTGCCTACCAGTGTTGGAGTCATGTCTACTGCACCTGCTGTCGTTTGTCACGTCCAGTGTCTTCTGCCACGACCAGTGTCTTCTGCCACGTCCAGTGTCTTCTGCCACATCGGATACTGCCCGCCACATCTGGTGCTACCTGCTGCACCGGCCTCCATCCGTGCTGAAGCCACAGCCACCGTCTGGACTAGTTCAGGTACCCAGGGATAGGTTCAGGGAAAGAGGGGATGGGGGGGAAACAGGCCTGCAGCTTTATTGAAAGACAACATGTAGGGGGAACTACAACTGTCGGTATGCAAGGCAAGATATACAACTTCTTTTGTTCAACTTCTTTACTGCAATGAACAGGTAACAGGAAATTCTCTTCTATGGAGCAGACAGGAACCCTGAGGTTGAGGACTTCGATCCCGCTGGAAGTGCCCCGGAGAGAGGTTGTGCCTGACTCCACGTTGCCATGCTTGGCTATGGTCACGCCGCCGTCGGTCACGGTGGGAGCTACCCACTACTGACAGCCTACCCTAGGGTAAGAGTCACACTCCCGGCCCATGGGTCGCGTCGTGGGAATTAGTGAGCTACCCGTACCTACTGGCACCATCACGGGTCCTTGCGGAGCTATCCGCTACCTTTCGCGACAAACCCTCTCTCTCCTCAGTCGGCGGTCCAAGCGGTGGACCCCCTAGGACGCAACTGAACCTGCGGGTTGACGCTAAGGTTTACACAAAGTCCAGCTAATAGTCCAATAAAGTCCCGTCAACCCGACCGTTCCTTCCGTCTGCTCCTGATCCAACAAGATTCATCAACAACAGTTCCATGCAAATGTTACAGGCGGTGATTCATCAACAACAGTTCCATGCAAATATTACAGTTGTTACACGGTGGAAGACACGCAGGACACTGGCGCGGTTAATGAGGTAGGAAGCCTGTACTAGGCCTAATTCAGGCTAAATCATCTGCGGATTGTAAGGCTAGTCTTTCATGTACTCTGTGACCCGGATAAACGAGGGCCGTACTTCTCTTGGAGGGGCGGACTGTAATTCGGGTACTGGTATTGTCCCTGGGAAGGTCTGAGGGTCCTGGTTAGGGGCTACGGGGTGTGGCCGGCACCTGTAGCGGATGCTGATACTCCAATCCGCTCCTGCTTCGATCAGTCCTCTGTTTGGGTGCACCCCCTGCTTCTCTCTCTCCACTGCAGGGAGACACGTTCCTCCTGTCGGTCCTCTGCTGCTGGCACACTGATTTCCTTCCTTGCTGTCACTGATCCAGTAGCCCTATGTGCCTCAGCCTCCTGTAACCACGCTGGGGGTTCCTCTATGGTCGTTCTGCTGGGGTCGGTCACCTGCCCTTACTTTCCCCCTTTAGCGTTCTCTCTCTCTTGTTCCCTCTGCTCCTTCCTCCACTCTCCTCTCCAGCCGCGCTCTCTCACTTCCACCCGCCTCTTCTGACCTCCCTCCTCATCCGGTTCTCCTCCTCTGCCCCAAGTCCCGGCATCGCGAGACTTAGCCCTGCTTCACCGCTGGGCGCATGCGTCATGGCTGTCGGCAGCGCGGCCTTCGCCATGACACCCAAGACGCTCCGGAGCCGAACTCCCGAGCCGCCCGACAAGACCGTGTCCCTGCGTTGGCCCACGGGGAGAGGTAAGTACGGGTGCACCCTTACAAACACACAAGAAAATTGAAAAGAAAAGAAAAAAGAGGGATACTGTAGTCGCTGCTTGGTTGATAAAAGTTGGTTTATTGCATAAAAGCAAGGTAAACAGATTGCTACGCGTTTCAACACCGGACTGGCGTCTTCCTCAGGCAGATAACACATACAGTACAAGATCATGCATATATATACACATACAAGTGAACAGTGATAGGGCCAATTCAGTAAAAAAAAAACGCCAAAAACGGGGAAAGGTCACAGAAACAACTCTTGTTTATAAAGTTGAAAAAAAAAAAAAAAAAAAGGGCAAGGTGGCATATGGATGGTCCGTGTGTAGCAGTGTGACCTAACCGACATAGATCAAGTGCTGGGTACGAAGCCCGTAAATAACAGTCAGTTCATGTTAAAAAGCTAAAATAATTCATATTTAATATTTAATAAATTTAATCGAAAAAATGAGGTAAATAGCGTATGTGATTAGATGAATATGATATAAATATGGAACATATAATATCAAAGACTCCTTACTGTTTATCGGATAGAGGGAGGTCACGCCTCCGGGAGCCATCACAAACAAGGACCTTGGAACGCACCATGGAATGCACAAAAAAATGGCGTTGTATGGGCGTCATGACAACCATCATGGCAACTCATGAGGGCCAGATGTCCATGAAACGCACGGTGGACCGCAAACCGCACCACACGGAGCAAAGTACAGAGGGGAGATGAATGGGAGGTGCAAACCTATCTTTTTATATTAATAAACATTTGTGCTTCATAATCATCGCAATTAATAGCATATTAGATACTGGGCTATTAAAATATCAAAATATTAAAGTATTAAAATATCGAAATGCTCCGTTGAGAGAGAGAGATAAGTGTATGCATAAAATATAGTATTACGATAGTCATTTGTTTGGAAAACAGAATAATAAAAAAACTGAATAATAAAAAAACAGAATAATAAAAAAACAGAATAATAAAACAATGATAATACAAGGGTAATAATAATAATAATAATATAGCAATAGTATAGTAATAATAATATATAAATAGTATAGTAATAATAATATATAAATAGTATAGTAATAATATATAAATAGTATAGTAATAATAATAATAATAATATAGCAATAGTATAGTAATAATAATATATAAATAGTATAGTAATAATAATATATAAATAGTATAGTAATAATATATAAATAGTATAGTAATAATAATAATAATAATATAGCAATAGTATAGTAATAATAATACAACAATGATAATACAAGGGTAATAATAATAATAAAGCAATAGTATAGTAATAATAATAATAATATAGCAATAGTATAGTAATAATAATAATAATAATAATATAGCAATAGTATAGTAATAATAATAATAATAATAATATAGCAATAGTATAGTAATAATAATAATAATAATAATATAGCAATAGTATAGTAATAATAATAATATAGCAATAGTATAGTAATAATAATAATAATATAGCAATAGTATAGTAATAATAATAATAATAATATAGCAATAGTATAGTAATAATAATAATAATAATAATATAGCAATAGTATAGTAATAATAATAATAATAATATAGCAATAGTATAGTAATAATAATAATAATAATAATATAGCAATAGTATAGTAATAATAATAATAATAATAATAATCTAGCAATAGTATAGTAATAATAATAATATAGTATAGTAATAATAATAATAATAATAATAATATAGCAATAGTATAGTAATAATAATAATAATAATAATATAGCAATAGTATAGTAATAATAATAATATAGTATAGTAATAATAATAATAATAATAATATAGCAATAGTATAGTAATAATAATAATAGTAATAATAATATATAAATAGTATAGTAATAATAATAATAATATAGCAATAGTATAGTAATAATATATAAATAGTATAGTAATAATAATAATAATATAGCAATAGTATAGTAATAATAATATAGTTGCTGAAATACAATTTAAACAAGATGTATTATTAGATTGACAATGGGATGATAAGTACAATGAAAATATACTGAAAATATGCCAAGAGGAGATTGTTTAAAAAATAGGACAGTTGTTAAGATACAGTTGCTGGAGCCGGGGATATTATTAGACAATGGGAAGGGAGATAGAATTGCGGAATTAATCTAATGAAGATTCCGTGATGTCATTAAGCCCATTAGGATGTAAGGTCCCCAATTTATAGATCCAGAAATTCTCCCTCTGTATAAGTCTAGTAAATCTGTCAGAAAGTTCACACGGGATGCTTTCAATGGGAGTGACTGTCAGGACATCAAAGTTGCATTTATGTTCCAGAGCGCAATGTCGGGATACGCTATGTTTCAGATAACCATTTTTAACATTAAACCTATGTTTATTCATCCTATCCCTAAGGGTTTGGGTTGTGCGCCCTACATATTGGAGGTTGCATGTGCATTGTAGTAAGTAGACCACATCGCTGCTGCCACAATTCAAAAAGCTTTTTATTGCGAAACTTTCATTAGTTACCAAAGATGTAAAATGGGATGTCTTGGTATTGATATTCAAACAACATAGGCATCTTGTTTTCCCACAACGGAACGAGCCGTAGGTAGTCAGAGGTGTTTTAGGGGGGTGCTGTTGGACAGTGCGTAATTTGCTGGGTGCAATGAGGTTCCTCAAAGTTTTCGCCCTCCAATAGGTGATCTTGGGTCTTATTGGAATAAGATCTTTCATGTATTGGTCATTAGTGAGAATGTGCCAATGTTTTTGCAATGTGGAGCTTATCAGTTTACTCCCTTTATTGAAAGTAGTTACGAAATTGCATCTGAAGTCACCTGACTTATTTGTGGTAATGGTTCGAGAGTTTAGGCAATCCAGTTGTGTAAGTGATTTTGCTCTGGTTCCAGCGCCTATGATCAGGCTGGAGGGGAAGTTCTTTTCTTTGAACCTTTTCCTCAGTAAATTACATTCTTTTTGGAAATCTTGGTTATTGGAACAATTCTTTCTAATCCTCTTAAACTGGCCAAAGGGTACATTCTTCAGCCAGGGTGGGTAGTGGGCACTCCTGAAGTTCAGGTAGCTGTTTACATCAACCCCTTTAAAGTGGGGTTTGTTAACATGCGACCCTTTTTCTCAATTGTGAGATCCAAGAAGTCAGTTTTGCTGACAGAGCACTCATGTGAAAAAGAGATTCCAAAGGTGTTGTCATTTAAGTGTTTCATGAAATTGGTAATCACGGTTGGATCACCTTTTATGATGAAAATGAGGTCGTCAATATAACGCTTATAGAAGATGATATTGTCTTTATACATATGATCACCAAAAATGTATATGTTTTCAAAAGCTCCCATGTACAAATTAGCGTACGTTGGGGCAAAACGTGATCCCATCGCACAACCTTTGGTCTGTTTAAAAAAATTTCATTCGAAAGTGAAGATGTTATGAGTGAGTATAAAATCAATGCTATTTATAAAAAAATTGATTTGTTTGTTCGGGAGACGTGCATCCGTTATCAGAAACGACAAAATTGCCTCTGTACCTAAATCATGTGGAATATTAGTGTACTGTAAAGGATCTTCCAGGCACAGCTTCTGTATCTACGCCCATAGGTAATCAGTCTGCACCTGCTTCTATGTCTGTGAGACTGACTCCATCTTCCACCACTCAGGATGGCAGGCTTAGGAGTGGGAGAGCCTATCACAGCCTGGCCAGACGGAGCTAGCTCCCGCCCTCTGTCTATTTATACCTGCCTTTCCTGTTCCTCCTTGCTTGTGATTCTTCTCGTGTGGTTTCCTGGCCCTGCTGCAGCTTCTTGATCTATTTGTCCCTGCTTCATACTGACCCTGGCTTACTGACTAATCTCCTGCTCTGCGTTTGGTACCTCGTACACTCCTGATTTGACTCGGCTTGTTCACTACTCTCCTGCTCTGCGTTTGCACCTCGTACTCTCCTGGTTTGACTTGGCTCGTTCACTACTCTTGTTGCTCACGGTGTTGCCGTGGGCAACTGCCCCATTTCCCTTAGCTTCTGTGTACCCTTGTCTGTTTGTCTGTCGTGCACTTATTGAGCGTAGGGACCGTCGCCCAGTTGTACCCCGTCGCCTAGGGCGGGTCGTTGCAAGTAGGCAGGGACTGAGTGGTGGGTAGATTAGGGCTCACTTGTCTGTTTCCCTACCCCCCATCATTACATGTACAAGGATGATACGTCTGCAGTTAGGAACCAGTGGTCAGTTAGATCATAAGTGGTTTGTAGTGCAAATAATTCCCTAATAAGATGTGTGGAGTCTTTGAGGTAGGATGGTAATTTGATGACGAAAGGTTGGAGATGCATGTCAATGTAGTGGGTCAGGTTGCTGGTAAGTGACCCGATCCCTGAAATAATTTGTTGGCCAAGGGGGTTGGATAGGTATTTATGGATTTTAGGCAAATGATATATGAACGGGATGGTGGGAAATGGAACTGTTAAGAATGCTTTCTCTTTCTTACTCAGAATGTTGTCCTGAAATGCTTCCTCAATGTGTGTTTTGTATTTTTTTAGAAATGAAGGGATGGGATTAGACTGCAGTCTTCTCTGCGGGAAACCCAAAGATTCACTTCCTCTGGGAGGAGAAAACGAAAATGAAAAAAATGAAAACTGACCCTAACAATTTAACAAAATCCCAACCCCCTTGTACCTTCATTCTCTTTCTACTCACCCTGCATCCCACCCTCTGGGTTAAGGACACGGCTCCCAACTTATTCAGAGCGATCTCCATAACTACTGGCTTCATGACTGGAGCCTTCATCCCCCGTTCTCTCCCACCCTCCCATGTGATTTTCTGTCTGTCACCATGGTGACGGAGACTAGAGCGGCTGACAGACAGGCGGGTATCATCTGGAGCGGACGGGCCGCTATACAGGACAATGACTACATTCATGTGCCATGGCCGCTTGTATCTGGTGGATAAGTTCCATATTGTTTTGACTTAGGTTTGGTTTGTAGGATTTGACCATTTCAAGTCTAAATAAAGGTGACTGCAAATTTTCCCACGTAAGTGAAACGCTCCATGTCCCTTATCCGGGTTATTGCTCTTTTTGCACTTTTTCGCTCTTCAGCTCATTTTTAACTTGTGTCAAAAGCTTTTACTGCAGATTCTATTTGTGGCATCACTAATAGAGATGAGCGAACGTCCTGAAATTCATTTCGGGTTCAATTCAATGGAATTGACCATCCGATTTCGATCAAAATTGTTGCCGCGAATCACAAGTGCCGATTGCCCTGAAAACACATATGTGACTCTGAGATCTTCTGGGACTGAATCCAACTCCTTTGGATGTCAAAGTGACTGCCACATGTACGGGTAAACAACTGCTGAGCATTTTGGGAAGATTGCCTGCAAGGCATTATGGAGTAGCCCTCCAAAAGGTCATGCCATCCTATTTCTAATCTACAAAATGGCATCTGATGCTCGCCGGTGGCCGCCATCTTGCCACGACTCATGCACAGCGAACCCCAATAGTTTCAAATTTTGCCAAATATACCATTTTGGGGAAATTCAGACCGAGTTTGATTTGTGTAGAATCGTTTCGCTCCTCTCTAATCACTATTGCTCTGTAAAGTATACAAATTCCGTATCTGTCTCATTCTGCGCCTTTAACAACTTTCTAAACGAATATACCTTCAATTACACACAGCGCAACCATGGCTTGTGAGCCCCTCACCCTCTTACTGTATATTATTCCAGGTCTGATGGGCGGCATCACGTATATACTATAAGCAGCTGGACTAGTCTTTTCCTGCATCTAGAAATCGGCCCCGTCCCAATGTCTTTCTAAATGGTTTGCAGATATTAATAAGAAACAAAGAATGAAGAAATGGCTCATGAATTCTCGGCACTTTCAGTCCTTGAGCAGGTGGTGGCTGCGGTTTGACTGCTCCGGCTGCCGGCTTGCCTTCTTCCCGTCTCGTGCCTGGTGCTTTCAGCACTGGACAGGGGTCAGCCCCATATACAACAAGCTGCAATGTATGTACTGTGTGTTCTAACACCTTTCTATCCTGATCAGCATTGACTTTTTCAGCAATTTTTTGTTACAATATCTAATTTGCTAGATCAGACCAAATCTGCTCGCCTTCGCTCCCCATGTGCATCATTGAACTTGGGCCACATGGCCCTGTCCCGGGTCGTCCTTCCGTCAACCACTTTTTATTGGTACTAACCATTTATACCGGGAACACCCCACAAGACCGGACATTCTGGAGATGACCCAGTCGTCCACACATCACAATTTGGCGCTTGTCACAATCGATCAGATTCTTACATTTCTCCACTACTTCCAACGTTAGACTTCAAAAACGGACTGATCACTCACTGCATAATATATTCCACCTCGTGTCAGGCGCCATTATAACCGCATTCTCATTGCTATCCCATTCACCTGTCAGCGATTTTAATGTTATGGCTGAACGGTTTTATTTAATATTTATGTCCATATTTGATCCATTCTAGTGTCTCGGTTACGGGAAGAAATATGGATGAGTAAAAAACATTGATAGAATTGAAAAAGTGGGCAAAATATGAAAGAATGTGAAGGAGACCCAAAAATAGCAAAGACACAAAGTAAATGAACAGAACGTCCAAAACATAATAAATACAAACCTAACATAATAAGAGTAAAATGCCGGAGATGTCATCACACATGTAACATGTCATGTACATGATAGAAAACATACAAACTTACCAGACTTGCCAACTCCAGCTCGGCCAAATACAGCGATCTTCACTTCTGTGCTTTTAGCCATGTTGTCGTTGTTGTTGTTGTTGTTGTTGTTGTTGTTGTTGTTTTTGTCGACCTTCTCGTATGATGACGTTTTACAATCACTGTGTCATTATTAATACTCCAGAGATTTCAACTCTACACAAATCAAGACAAAAAAATTGACAATAAAGTTTGTGTTCTGAATAGAGGAAACAAAACTTGACGAATCAGAGGACACAACCACCTTCTGAGCTTCCTCTAAACTTACATACAAATCACAAAAATCACACTAAATAAACAGACGACAAGAGCCGGAGCATCACGTATGATAACTTCAGTTTTATGGCCACTGTATAAAAAAAAGATATATAATATTCCCAAAAGGCTAAACTCGAACATCATGACACAACACAAGACACTGCACTTATCAATAAAATCTGTTTATGATAAAAGAGAAAGGTTCAAAGCACCAGATTGCGCCCAGATAATCATCATACACCGTATACAGCGCCCAGATAATCATCATACACCTTATACAGCACCCAGATAATCATCATATACCTTATACAAAGCCCAGATAATCATCATACACCTTATACAGCGCCCAGATAATCATCATACACCTTATACAGCACCCAGATAATCATCATATACCTTATACAGCGCCCAGATAATCATCATACACCTTATACAGCACCCAGATAATCATCATACACCTTATACAGCGCCCAGATAATCATCATACACCTTATACAGCGCCCAGATAATCATCATATACCTTATACAGCGCCCAGATAATCATCATACACCTTATACAGCGCCCAGATAATCATCATATACCTTATACAAAGCCCAGATAATCATCATATACCTTATACAGCGCCCAGATAATCATCATACACCTTATACAGCACCCAGATAATCATCATATACCTTATACAGCGCCCAGATAATCATCATACACCTTATACAGCTCCCAGATAATCATCATACACCGTATACAGCGCCCAGATAATCATCATATACCTTATACAGCACCCAGATAATCATCATATACCTTATACAGCGCCCAGATAATCATCATACACCTTATACAGCCCCAGATAATCATCATACACCTTATACAGCACCCAGATAATCATCATACACCTTATACAGCGCCCAGATAATCATCATACACCTTATACAGCGCCCAGATAATCATCATATACCTTATACAGCGCCCAGATAATCATCATACACCTTATACAGCGCCCAGATAATCATCATACACCTTATACAGCGCCCAGATAATCATCATACACCTTATACAAAGCCCAGATAATCATCATATACCTTATACAGCGCCCAGATAATCATCATACACCTTATACAGCACCCAGATAATCATCATACACCTTATACAGCACAGATAATCATCATACACCTTATACAGCACCCAGATAATCATCATACACCTTATACAGCGCCCAGATAATCATCATACACCTTATACAGCACCCAGATAATCATCATACACCTTATACAGCACAGATAATCATCATACACCTTATACAGCACCCAGATAATCATCATATACCTTATACAGCTCCCATATAATCATCATACACCTTATACAGCACCCAGATAATCATCATATACCTTATACAGCACCCAGATAATCATCATACACCTTATACAGCCCCAGATAATCATCATATACCTTATACAGCGCCCAGATAATCATCATATACCTTATACAGCACCCAGATAATCATCACACACCTTATACAGCCCCAGATAATCATCATATACCTTATACAGCGCCCAGATAATCATCATATACCTTATACAGCACCCAGATAATCATCATACACCTTATACAGCCCCAGATAATCATCATATACCTTATACAGCACCCAAATAATCATCATACACCTTATACAGCACCCAGATAATCATCACACACCTTATACAGCGCCCAGATAATCATCATACACCTTATACAGCACCCAGATAATCATCATATACCTTATACAGCGCCCAGATAATCATCATACACCTTATACAGCGCCCAGATAATCATCATATACCTTATACAGCGCCCAGATAATCATCATACACCTTATACAGCCCCAGATAATCATCATACACCTTATACAGCACCCAGATAATCATCATATACCTTATACAGCCCCAGATAATCATCATACACCTTATACAGCACCCAGATAATCATCATATACCTTATACAGCGCCCAGATAATCATCATATACCTTATACAGCCCCAGATAATCATCATACACCTTATACAGCGCCCAGATAATCATCATACACCTTATACAGCTCCCAGATAATCATCATATACCTTATACAGCGCCCAGATAATCATCATACACCTTATACAGCACCCAGATAATCATCATATACCTTATACAGCGCCCAGATAATCATCATACACCTTATACAGCACCCAGATAATCATCATATACCTTATACAGCGCCCAGATAATCATCATATACCTTATACAGCGCCCAGATAATCATCATATACCTTATACAGCACCCAGATAATCATCATACACCTTATACAGCGCCCAGATAATCATAATACACCATATACAGCCCCAGATAATCATCATACACCTTATACAGCACCCAGATAATCATCATATACCTTATACAGCGCCCAGATAATCATCATACACCTTATACAGCTCCCAGATAATCATCATACACCTTATACAGCACCAGATAATCATCATACACCTTATACAGCACCCAGATAATCATCATACACCTTATACAGCACCCAGATAATCATCATACACCTTATACAGCGCCCAGATAATCATCATATACCTTATACAGCGCCCAGATAATCATCATACACCTTATACAGCACCCAGATAATCATCATACACCATATACACAGCACAGATAATCATCATACACCTTATACAGCACCAGATAATCATCATACACCTTATACAGCACCCAGATAATCATCATACACCTTATACAGCCCCAGATAATCATCATATACCTTATACAGCGCCCAGATAATCATCATATACCTTATACAGCACCCAGATAATCATCATATACCTTATACAGCGCCCAGATAATCATCATACACCTTATACAGCCCCAGATAATCATCATATACCTTATACAGCGCCCAGATAATCATCATATACCTTATACAGCGCCCAGATAATCATCATACACCTTATACAGCACCCAGATAATCATCATACACCTTATACAGCACCCAGATAATCATCATACACCTTATACAGCGCCCAGATAATCATCATACACCTTATACAGCACCCAGATAATCATCATACACCTTATACACAGCACAGATAATCATCATACACCTTATACAGCACCCAGATAATCATCATACACCTTATACAGCACCCAGATAATCATCATATACCTTATACAGCGCCCAGATAATCATCATATACCTTATACAGCACCCAGATAATCATCATACACCTTATACAGCGCCCAGATAATCATCATACACCTTATACAGCGCCCAGATAATCATCATACACCTTATACAGCGCCCAGATAATCATCATACACCTTATACACAGCACAGATAATCATCATACACCTTATACAGCCCCAGATAATCATCATACACCTTATACAGCACCCAGATAATCATCATATACCTTATACAGCGCCCAGATAATCATCATATACCTTATACAGCACCCAGATAATCATCATACACCTTATACAGCGCCCAGATAATCATCATATACCTTATACAGCACCCAGATAATCATCATATACCGTATACAGCACCCAGATAATCATCATATACCTTATACAGCGCCCAGATAATCATCATACACCTTATACAGCTCCCAGATAATCATCATACACCTTATACAGCACCAGATAATCATCATACACCTTATACAGCACCCAGATAATCATCATACACCTTATACAGCGCCCAGATAATCATCATATACCTTATACAGCACCCAGATAATCATCATACACCTTATACAGCACCCAGATAATCATCATACACCTTATACAGCGCCCAGATAATCATCATATACCTTATACAGCGCCCAGATAATCATCATACACCTTATACAGCTCCCAGATAATCATCATACACCTTATACAGCTCCCAGATAATCATCATACACCTTATACAGCACCCAGATAATCATCATACACCTTATACAGCGCCCAGATAATCATCATACACCTTATACAGCACCCAGATAATCATCATACACCTTATACAGCACCCAGATAATCATCATATACCTTATACAGCACCCAGATAATCATCATACACCTTATACAGCGCCCAGATAATCATCATACACCTTATACAGCACCCAGATAATCATCATACACCTTATACAGCACCTAGATAATCATCATATACCTTATACAGCGCCCAGATAATCATCATATACCTTATACAGCACCCAGATAATCATCATACACCTTATACAGCTCCCAGATAATCATAATACACCTTATACAGCACCCAGTTAATCATCATATACCTTATACAGCACCCAGATAATCATCATATACCTTATACAGCACAGATAATCATCATACACCTTATACAGCACCCAGATAATCATCATACACCTTATACAGCACCCAGATAATCATCATACACCTTATACAGCGCCCAGATAATCATCATACACCTTATACAGCGCCCAGATAATCATCATACACCGTATACAGCGCCCAGATAATCATCATATACCTTATACAGCACCCAGATAATCATCATATACCTTATACAGCACCCAGATAATCATCATATACCTTATACAGCTCCCAGATAATCATCATACACCTTATACAGCACCCAGATAATCATCATACACCTTATACAGCGCCCAGATAATCATCATATACCTTATACAGCGCCCAGATAATCATCATACACCTTATACAGCGCCCAGATAATCATCATACACCTTATACAGCACCCAGATAATCATCATACACCTTATACAGCACCCAGATAATCATCATACACCTTATACAGCGCCCAGATAATCATCATACACCGTATACAGCACCCAGATAATCATCATACACCTTATACAGCGCCCAGATAATCATCATATACCTTATACAGCACCCAGATAATCATCATACACCTTATACAGCGCCCAGATAATCATCATACACCTTATACAGCACCCAGATAATCATCATACACCTTATACAGCACCCAGATAATCATCATACACCTTATACAGCGCCCAGATAATCATCATATACCTTATACAGCCCCAGATAATCATCATACACCTTATACAGCACCCAGATAATCATCATACACCTTATACAGCACCCAGATAATCATCATACACCTTATACAGCACCCAGATAATCATCATACACCTTATACAGCGCCCAGATAATCATCATATACCTTATACAGCACCTAGATAATCATCATACACCTTATACAGCCCCCAGATAATCATCATACACCTTATACAGCGCCCAGATAATCATCATACACCTTATACAGCACCCAGATAATCATCATACACCTTATACAGCACCCAGATAATCATCATACACCTTATACAGCACCCAGATAATCATCATATACCTTATACAGCACCCAGATAATCATCATACACCTTATACAGCGCCCAGATAATCATCATACACCTTATACAGCGCCCAGATAATCATCATATACCTTATACAGCGCCCAGATAATCATCATACACCTTATACAGCGCCCAGATAATCATCATACACCTTATACAGCGCCCAGATAATCATCATACACCTTATACAGCGCCCAGATAATCATCATACACCTTATACAGCGCCCAGATAATCATCATACACCTTATACAGCGCCCAGATAATCATCATACACCTTATACAGCACCCAGATAATCATCATATACCTTATACAGCGCCCAGATAATCATCATATACCTTATACAGCACCCAGATAATCATCATATACTTTATACAGCACAGATAATCATCATACACCTTATACAGCACAGATAATCATCATACACCTTATACAGCACCCAGATAATCATCATACACCTTATACAGCACCCAGATAATCATCATATACCTTATACAGCGCCCAGATAATCATCATACACCTTATACACAGCACAGATAATCATCATACACCATATACACAGCACAGATAATCATCATACACCTTATACAGCACCCAGATAATCATCATATACCTTATACAGCACCCAGATAATCATCATATACCTTATGCAGCACCCAGATAATCATCATACACCTTATACAGCACCCAGATAATCATCATACACCTTATACAGCGCCCAGATAATCATCATATACCTTATACAGCACCCAGATAATCATCATACACCTTATACAGCACCCAGATAATCATCATACACCTTATACAGCCCCAGATAATCATCATATACCTTATACAGCGCCCAGATAATCATCATATACCTTATACAGCGCCCAGATAATCATCATATACCTTATACAGCCCCAGATAATCATCATACACCTTATACAGCGCCCAGATAATCATCATATACCTTATACAGCGCCCAGATAATCATCATACACCTTATACAGCACCCAGATAATCATCATATACCTTATACAGCTCCCAGATAATCATCATACACCTTATACAGCACCCAGATAATCATCATACACCTTATACAGCACCCAGATAATCATCATACACCTTATACAGCACCCAGATAATCATCATATACCTTATACAGCTCCCAGATAATCATCATACACCTTATACAAAGCCCAGATAATCATAATACACCTTATACAGCGCCCAGATAATCATCATACACCTTATACAGCCCCAGATAATCATCATATACCTTATACAGCACCCAAATAATCATCATACACCTTATACAGCACCCAGATAATCATCATACACCTTATACAGCCCCAGATAATCATCATATACCTTATACAGCACCCAGATAATCATCATACACCTTATACAGCTCCCAGATAATCATCATACACCTTATACAGCACCCAGATAATCATCACACACCTTATACAGCGCCCAGATAATCATCATATACCTTATACAGCGCCCAGATAATCATCATACACCTTATACAGCGCCCAGATAATCATCATATACCTTATACAGCGCCCAGATAATCATCATACACCTTATACAGCACCCAGATAATCATCATATACCTTATATAGCCCCAGATAATCATCATACACCTTATACAGCACCCAGATAATCATTATATACCTTATACAGCGCCCAGATAATCATCATACACCTTATACAGCGCCCAGATAATCATCATATACCTTATACAGCGCCCAGATAATCATCATACACCTTATACAGCGCCCAGATAATCATCATATACCTTATACAGCGCCCAGATAATCATCATACACCTTATACAGCACCCAGATAATCATCATATACCTTATATAGCCCCAGATAATCATCATACACCTTATACAGCACCCAGATAATCATCATACACCTTATACAGCACCCAGATAATCATCATATACCTTATACAGCGCCCAGATAATCATCATACACCTTATACAGCGCCCAGATAATCATCATATACCTTATACAGCGCCCAGATAATCATCATACACCTTATACAGCACCCAGATAATCATCATATACCTTATATAGCCCCAGATAATCATCATACACCTTATACAGCACCCAGATAATCATCATATACCTTATACAGCGCCCAGATAATCATCATATACCTTATACAGCGCCCAGATAATCATCATATACCTTATACAGCCCCAGATAATCATCATACACCTTATACAGCGCCCAGATAATCATCATACACCTTATACAGCTCCCAGATAATCATCATATACCTTATACAGCGCCCAGATAATCATCATACACCTTATACAGCACCCAGATAATCATCATATACCTTATACAGCGCCCAGATAATCATCATACACCTTATACAGCACCCAGATAATCATCATATACCTTATACAGCTCCCAGATAATCATCATATACCTTATACAGCGCCCAGATAATCATCATACACCTTATACAGCGCCCAGATAATCATCATATACCTTATACAGCGCCCAGATAATCATCATATACCTTATACAGCACCCAGATAATCATCATACACCTTATACAGCGCCCAGATAATCATAATACACCATATACAGCCCCAGATAATCATCATACACCTTATACAGCACCCAGATAATCATCATATACCTTATACAGCGCCCAGATAATCATCATACACCTTATACAGCTCCCAGATAATCATCATACACCTTATACAGCACCAGATAATCATCATACACCTTATACAGCACCCAGATAATCATCATACACCTTATACAGCGCCCAGATAATCATCATACACCTTATACAGCACCCAGATAATCATCATATACCTTATACAGCACAGATAATCATCATATACCTTATACAGCGCCCAGATAATCATCATATACCTTATACAGCGCCCAGATAATCATCATACACCTTATACAGCACCAGATAATCATCATACACCTTATACAGCACCCAGATAATCATCATACACCTTATACAGCGCCCAGATAATCATCATATACCTTATACAGCGCCCAGATAATCATCATATACCTTATACAGCACCCAGATAATCATCATATACCTTATACAGCGCCCAGATAATCATCATATACCTTATACAGCACCCAGATAATCATCATACACCTTATACAGCCCCAGATAATCATCATATACCTTATACAGCGCCCAGATAATCATAATACACCTTATACAAAGCCCAGATAATCATCATACACCTTATACAGCGCCCAGATAATCATCATACACCTTATACAGCACCCAGATAATCATCATACACCTTATACAGCCCCAGATAATCATCATATACCTTATACAGCGCCCAGATAATCATCATATACCTTATACAGCACCCAGATAATCATCATACACCTTATACAGCGCCCAGATAATCATCATATACCTTATACAGCGCCCAGATAATCATCATATACCTTATACAGCACCCAGATAATCATCATACACCATATACACAGCACAGATAATCATCATACACCTTATACAGCCCCAGATAATCATCATATACCTTATACAGCTCCCAGATAATCATAATACACCTTATACAAAGCCCAGATAATCATCATATACCTTATACAGCACCCAGATAATCATCATATACCTTATACAGCGCCCAGATAATCATCATATACCTTATACAGCGCCCAGATAATCATCATACACCTTATACAGCACCCAGATAATCATCATACACCTTATACAAAGCCCAGATAATCATAATACACCTTATACAGCACCCAGATAATCATCATACACCTTATACAGCACCCAGATAATCATCATATACCTTATACAGCACCCAGATAATCATCATATACCTTATACAGCACCCAGATAATCATCATACACCTTATACAGCACCCAGATAATCATCATACACCTTATACAATGCCCAGATAATCATCATATACCTTATACAGCGCCCAGATAATCATCATACACCTTATACAGTGCCCAGATAATCATCATACACCTTATACAGCGCCCAGATAATCATCATACACCTTATACAGCCCCAGATAATCATCATATACCTTATACAGCGCCCAGATAATCATCATATACCTTATACAGCGCCCAGATAATCATCATACACCTTATACAGCTCCCAGATAATCATAATACACCTTATACAAAGCCCAGATAATCATCATACACCTTATACAGCGCCCAGATAATCATCATACACCTTATACAGCACCCAGATAATCATCATACACCTTATACAGCACCCAGATAATCATCATATACCTTATACAGCACCCAGATAATCATCATATACCTTATACAGCACCCAGATAATCATCATACACCTTATACAGCACCCAGATAATCATCATACACCTTATACAATGCCCAGATAATCATCATATACCTTATACAGCGCCCAGATAATCATCATACACCTTATACAGTGCCCAGATAATCATCATACACCTTATACAGCGCCCAGATAATCATCATACACCTTATACAGCCCCAGATAATCATCATATACCTTATACAGCGCCCAGATAATCATCATATACCTTATACAGCGCCCAGATAATCATCATACACCTTATACAGCTCCCAGATAATCATAATACACCTTATACAAAGCCCAGATAATCATCATACACCTTATACAGCACCCAGATAATCATCATATACCTTATACAGCGCCCAGATAATCATCATATACCTTATACAGCGCCCAGATAATCATCATATACCTTATACAGCACCCAGATAATCATCATATACCTTATACAGCACCCAGATAATCATCATACACCTTATACAGCACCCAGATAATCATCATACACCTTATACAGCACCCAGATAATCATCATACACCTTATACAGCACCCAGATAATCATCATACACCGTATACAGCACCCAGATAATCATCATATACCTTATACAGCACCCAGATAATCATCATACACCTTATACAGCACCCAGATAATCATCATATACCTTATACAGCACCCAGATAATCATCATACACCGTATACAGCGCCCAGATAATCATCATACACCTTATACAGCACCCAGATAATCATCATATACCTTATACAGCTCCCAGATAATCATCATACACCGTATACAGCACCCAGATAATCATCATATACCTTATACAGCGCCCAGATAATCATCATACACCTTATACAGCACCCAGATAATCATCATATACCTTATACAGCGCCCAGATAATCATCATACACCGTATACAGCGCCCAGATAATCATCATATACCTTATACAGCACCCAGATAATCATCATACACCTTATACAGCACCCAGATAATCATCATACACCTTATACAGCACCCAGATAATCATCATACACCTTATACAGCTCCCAGATAATCATCATACACCTTATACAGTGCCCAGATAATCATCATACACCGTATACAGCGCCCAGATAATCATCATATACCTTATACAGCACCCAGATAATCATCATATACCTTATACAGCGCCCAGATAATCATCATACACCTTATACAGCACCCAGATAATCATCATATACCTTATACAGCGCCCAGATAATCATCATATACCTTATACAGCACCCAGATAATCATCATACACCTTATACAGCACCCAGATAATCATCATACACCTTATACAGCACCCAGATAATCATCATATACCTTATACAGCGCCCAGATAATCATCATACACCTTATACAGCTCCCAGATAATCATCATACACCTTATACAAAGCCCAGATAATCATCATACACCGTATACAGCTCCCAGATAATCATCATACACCGTATACAGCGCCCAGATAATCATCATATACCTTATACAGCACCCAGATAATCATCATACACCTTATACAGCACCCAGATAATCATCATAAACCTTATACAGCACCCAGATAATCATCATATACCTTATACAAAGCCCAGATAATCATCATACACCGTATACAGCACCCAGATAATCATCATACACCTTATACAGCACCCAGATAATCATCATACACCTTATACAGCACCCAGATAATCATCATATACCTTATACAGCGCCCAGATAATCATCATACACCTTATACAGCACCCAGATAATCATCATATACCTTATACAGCGCCCAGATAATCATCATACACCTTATACAGCACCCAGATAATCATCATATACCTTATACAGCGCCCAGATAATCATCATATACCTTATACAGCCCCAGATAATCATCATATACCTTATACAGCACCCAGATAATCATCATACACTTTATACAGCACCCAGATAATCATCATACACCTTATACAGCCCCAGATAATCATCATATACCTTATACAGCACCCAGATAATCATCATACACCTTATACAGCACCCAGATAATCATCATATACCTTATACAGCGCCCAGATAATCATCATATACCTTATACAGCCCCAGATAATCATCATACACCTTATACAGCACCCAGATAATCATCATATACCTTATACAGCGCCCAGATAATCATCATATACCTTATACAGCGCCCAGATAATCATCATATACCTTATACAGCTCCCAGATAATCATCATATACCTTATACAGCGCCCAGATAATCATCATACACCTTATACAGCTCCCAGATAATCATCATATACCTTATACAGCGCCCAGATAATCATCATACACCTTATACAGCACCCAGATAATCATCATATACCTTATACAGCTCCCAGATAATCATCATATACCTTATACAGCGCCCAGATAATCATCATATACCTTATACAGCTCCCAGATAATCATCATATACCTTATACAGCGCCCAGATAATCATCATACACCTTATACAGCACCCAGATAATCATCATATACCTTATACAGCTCCCAGATAATCATCATATACCTTATACAGCGCCCAGATAATCATCATACACCTTATACAGCTCCCAGATAATCATCATATACCTTATACAGCGCCCAGATAATCATCATACACCTTATACAGCACCCAGATAATCATCATACACCTTATACAGCACCCAGATAATCATCATATACCTTATACAGCGCCCAGATAATCATCATACACCTTATACAGCGCCCAGATAATCATCATATACCTTATACAGCGCCCAGATAATCATCATACACCTTATACAGCACCCAGATAATCATCATACACCTTATACAGCCCCAGATAATCATCATATACCTTATACAGCGCCCAGATAATCATCATATACCTTATACAGCCCCAGATAATCATCATACACCTTATACAGCACCCAGATAATCATCATACACCTTATACAGCTCCCAGATAATCATCATATACCTTATACAGCGCCCAGATAATCATCATATACCTTATACAGCACCCAGATAATCATCATATACCGTATACAGCACCCAGATAATCATCATATACCTTATACAGCGCCCAGATAATCATCATACACCTTATACAGCACCAGATAATCATCATACACCTTATACAGCACCCAGATAATCATCATACACCTTATACAGCGCCCAGATAATCATCATATACCTTATACAGCGCCCAGATAATCATCATACACCTTATACAGCGCCCAGATAATCATCATATACCTTATACAGCGCCCAGATAATCATCATACACCTTATACAGCTCCCAGATAATCATCATACACCTTATACAGCGCCCAGATAATCATCATACACCTTATACAGCACCCAGATAATCATCATACACCTTATACAGCACCCAGTTAATCATCATATACCTTATACAGCACCCAGATAATCATCATATACCTTATACAGCACAGATAATCATCATACACCTTATACAGCACAGATAATCATCATACACCTTATACAGCACCCAGATAATCATCATACACCTTATACAGCACCCAGATAATCATCATACACCTTATACAGCGCCCAGATAATCATCATATACCTTATACAGCACCCAGATAATCATCATACACCGTATACAGCGCCCAGATAATCATCATACACCTTATACAGCACCAGATAATCATCATACACCTTATACAGCACCCAGATAATCATCATACACCTTATACAGCACCCAGATAATCATCATATACCTTATACAGCGCCCAGATAATCATCATATACCTTATACAGCACCCAGATAATCATCATACACCTTATACAGCACCCAGATAATCATCATACACCTCATACAGCACCCAGATAATCATCATACACCTTATACAGCACCCAGATAATCATCATACACCTTATACAGCACCCAGATAATCATCATATACCTTATACAGCACCCAGATAATCATCATACACCTTATACAGCACCCAGATAATCATCATACACCTTATACAGCACCCAGATAATCATCATACACCTTATACAGCACCCAGATAATCATCATACACCTTATACAGCACCCAGATAATCATCATATACCTTATACAGCACCCAGATAATCATCATACACCTTATACAGCACCCAGATAATCATCATATACCTTATACAGCACCCAGATAATCATCATATACCTTATACAGCACAGATAATCATCATACACCTTATACAGCACAGATAATCATCATACACCTTATACAGCACCCAGATAATCATCATACACCTTATACAGCACCCAGATAATCATCATATACCTTATACAGCACCCAGATAATCATCATACACCTTATACAGCTCCCAGATAATCATCATACACCTTATACAGCACCCAGATAATCATCATACACCTTATACAGCACCCAGATAATCATCATATACCTTATACAGCACCCAGATAATCATCATACACCTTATACAGCGCCCAGATAATCATCATACACCTTATACACAGCACAGATAATCATCATACACCTTATACAGCGCCCAGATAATCATCATACACCTTATACAGCGCCCAGATAATCATCATATACCTTATACAGCACCCAGATAATCATCATACACCTTATACAGCGCCCAGATAATCATCATATACCTTATACAGCACCCAGATAATCATCATACACCTTATACAGCCCCAGATAATCATCATATACCTTATACAGCGCCCAGATAATCATCATATACCTTATACAGCACCCAGATAATCATCATATACCTTATACAGCCCCAGATAATCATCATACACCTTATACAGCGCCCAGATAATCATCATATACCTTATACAGCGCCCAGATAATCATCATACACCTTATACAGCACCCAGATAATCATCATACACCTTATACAGCCCCAGATAATCATCATATACCTTATACAGCGCCCAGATAATCATCATATACCTTATACAGCGCCCAGATAATCATCATATACCTTATACAGCGCCCAGATAATCATCATACACCTTATACAGCACCCAGATAATCATCATACACCTTATACAGCACCCAGATAATCATCATATACCTTATACAGCACCCAGATAATCAACATACACCTTATACAGCGCCCAGATAATCATCATACACCTTATACAGCTCCCAGATAATCATCATACACCTTATACAGCGCCCAGATAATCATCATACACCTTATACAGCACCCAGATAATCATCATATACCTTATACAGCGCCCAGATAATCATCATACACCTTATACAGCAACCAGATAATCATCATACACCTTATACAGCCCCAGATAATCATCATATACCTTATACAGCGCCCAGATAATCATCATATACCTTATACAGCACCCAGATAATCATCATACACCTTATACAGCGCCC
Organism: Rhinoderma darwinii; assembly: GCF_050947455.1. Taxonomy (NCBI): domain Eukaryota; kingdom Metazoa; phylum Chordata; class Amphibia; order Anura; family Rhinodermatidae; genus Rhinoderma; species Rhinoderma darwinii. The sequence continues at coordinate 53,257 of NW_027464068.1, forward strand.
AGATAATCATCATATACCTTATACAAAGCCCAGATAATCATCATACACCGTATACAGCACCCAGATAATAATCATATACCTTATACAGTGCCCAGATAATCATCATACACCTTATACAGCCCCAGATAATCATCATATACCTTATACAGCCCCAGATAATCATCATATACCTTATACAGCGCCCAGATAATCATCATACACCTTATACAGCCCCAGATAATCATCATACACCTTATACAGCGCCCAGATAATCATCATATACCTTATACAGCACCCAGATAATCATCATACACCTTATACAAAGCCCAGATAATCATCATACACCTTATACAGCCCCAGATAATCATCATACACCTTATACAGCCCCAGATAATCATCATATACCTTATACAGCACCCAGATAATCATCATACACCTTATACAGCGCCCAGATAATCATCATACACCTTATACAGCGCCCAGATAATCATCATATACCTTATACAAAGCCCAGATAATCATCATACACCGTATACAGCACCCAGATAATAATCATATACCTTATACAGTGCCCAGATAATCATCATACACCTTATACAGCCCCAGATAATCATCATATACCTTATACAGCCCCAGATAATCATCATATACCTTATACAGCGCCCAGATAATCATCATACACCTTATACAGCCCCAGATAATCATCATACACCTTATACAGCGCCCAGATAATCATCATATACCTTATACAGCACCCAGATAATCATCATACACCTTATACAAAGCCCAGATAATCATCATACACCTTATACAGCCCCAGATAATCATCATACACCTTATACAGCCCCAGATAATCATCATACACCTTATACAGCCCCAGATAATCATCATATACCTTATACAGCGCCCAGATAATCATCATACACCTTATACAGCACCCAGATAATCATCATACACCTTATACAGCACCCAGATAATCATCATATACCTTATACAGCACCCAGATAATCATCATACACCTTATACAGCACCCAGATAATCATCATACACCTTAAACAGCCCCAGATAATCATCATATACCTTATACAGCGCCCAGATAATCATCATATACCTTATACAGCGCCCAGATAATCATCATATACCTTATACAGCACCCAGATAATCATCATACACCTTATACAGCGCCCAGATAATCATCATACACCTTATACAGCACCCAGATAATCATCATATACCTTATACAGCCCCAGATAATCATCATACACCTTATACAGCGCCCAGATAATCATCATACACCTTATACAGCGCCCAGATAATCATCATACACCTTATACAGCGCCCAGATAATCATCATATACCTTATACAGCACCCAGATAATCATCATATACCTTATACAGCACCCAGATAATCATCATACACCTTATACAGCGCCCAGATAATCATCATACACCTTATACAGCGCCCAGATAATCATCATATACCTTATACAGCACCCAGATAATCATCATATACCTTATACAGCACCCAGATAATCATCATACACCTTATACAGCGCCCAGATAATCATCATATACCTTATACAGCGCCCAGATAATCATCATACACCTTATACAGCGCCCAGATAATCATCATACACCTTATACAGCTCCCAGATAATCATCATATACCTTATACAAAGCCCAGATAATCATAATACACCTTATACAGCCCCAGATAATCATCATACACCTTATACAGCACCCAGATAATCATCATATACCTTATACAGCACCCAGATAATCATCATATACCTTATACAGCCCCAGATAATCATCATATACCTTATACAGCACCCAGATAATCATCATACACCTTATACAGCGCCCAGATAATCATCATACACCTTATACAGCCCCAGATAATCATCATATACCTTATACAGCGCCCAGATAATCATCATATACCTTATACAAAGCCCAGATAATCATCATACACCGTATACAGCACCCAGATAATAATCATACACCTTATACAGCCCCAGATAATCATCATACACCTTATACAGCCCCAGATAATCATCATACACCTTATACAGCCCCAGATAATCATCATATACCTTATACAGCGCCCAGATAATCATCATACACCTTATACAGCGCCCAGATAATCATCATATACCTTATACAGCGCCCAGATAATCATCATACACCTTATACAGCACCCAGATAATCATCATACACCTTATACAGCACCCAGATAATCATCATACACCTTATACAGCGCCCAGATAATCATCATACACCTTATACAGCGCCCAGATAATCATCATACACCTTATACAGCACCCAGATAATCATCATATACCTTATACAGCTCCCAGATAATCATCATACACCTTATACAGCACCCAGATAATCATCATATACCTTATACAGCACCCAGATAATCATCATACACCTTATACAGCACCCAGATAATCATCATACACCATATACACAGCACAGATAATCATCATACACCTTATACAGCCCCAGATAATCATCATATACCTTATACAGCTCCCAGATAATCATAATACACCTTATACAAAGCCCAGATAATCATCATATACCTTATACAGCACCCAGATAATCATCATATACCTTATACAGCGCCCAGATAATCATCATATACCTTATACAGCACCCAGATAATCATCATACACCTTATACAAAGCCCAGATAATCATAATACACCATATACACAGCACAGATAATCATCATACACCTTATACAGCCCCAGATAATCATCATATACCTTATACAGCGCCCAGATAATCATCATATACCTTATACAGCGCCCAGATAATCATCATACACCTTATACAGCTCCCAGATAATCATAATACACCTTATACAAAGCCCAGATAATCATCATACACCTTATACAGCACCCAGATAATCATCATACACCTTATACAGCACCCAGATAATCATCATATACCTTATACAGCACCCAGATAATCATCATATACCTTATACAGCGCCCAGATAATCATCATATACCTTATACAGCGCCCAGATAATCATCATATACCTTATACAGCACCCAGATAATCATCATACACCTTATACAGCACCCAGATAATCATCATACACCTTATACAGCACCCAGATAATCATCATACACCGTATACAGCACCCAGATAATCATCATATACCTTATACAGCACCCAGATAATCATCATACACCTTATACAGCACCCAGATAATCATCATATACCTTATACAGCACCCAGATAATCATCATACACCGTATACAGCGCCCAGATAATCATCATACACCTTATACAGCACCCAGATAATCATCATATACCTTATACAGCTCCCAGATAATCATCATACACCGTATACAGCACCCAGATAATCATCATATACCTTATACAGCGCCCAGATAATCATCATACACCTTATACAGCACCCAGATAATCATCATATACCTTATACAGCGCCCAGATAATCATCATACACCGTATACAGCGCCCAGATAATCATCATATACCTTATACAGCACCCAGATAATCATCATACACCTTATACAGCACCCAGATAATCATCATACACCTTATACAGCACCCAGATAATCATCATACACCTTATACAGCTCCCAGATAATCATCATACACCTTATACAGCGCCCAGATAATCATCATACACCTTATACAGCGCCCAGATAATCATCATACACCGTATACAGCGCCCAGATAATCATCATACACCTTATACAGTGCCCAGATAATCATCATACACCGTATACAGCGCCCAGATAATCATCATATACCTTATACAGCACCCAGATAATCATCATACACCTTATACAGCACCCAGATAATCATCATACACCTTATACAGCACCCAGATAATCATCATATACCTTATACAGCGCCCAGATAATCATCATACACCTTATACAGCACCCAGATAATCATCATATACCTTATACAGCGCCCAGATAATCATCATATACCTTATACAGCACCCAGATAATCATCATACACCTTATACAGCACCCAGATAATCATCATACACCTTATACAGCACCCAGATAATCATCATATACCTTATACAGCGCCCAGATAATCATCATACACCTTATACAGCTCCCAGATAATCATCATACACCTTATACAAAGCCCAGATAATCATCATACACCGTATACAGCTCCCAGATAATCATCATACACCGTATACAGCGCCCAGATAATCATCATATACCTTATACAGCACCCAGATAATCATCATACACCTTATACAGCACCCAGATAATCATCATACACCTTATACAGCACCCAGATAATCATCATATACCTTATACAAAGCCCAGATAATCATCATACACCGTATACAGCACCCAGATAATCATCATACACCTTATACAGCACCCAGATAATCATCATACACCTTATACAGCACCCAGATAATCATCATATACCTTATACAGCGCCCAGATAATCATCATACACCTTATACAGCACCCAGATAATCATCATATACCTTATACAGCGCCCAGATAATCATCATACACCTTATACAGCACCCAGATAATCATCATATACCTTATACAGCACCCAGATAATCATCATACACCTTATACAGCGTCCAGATAATCATCATATACCTTATACAGCGCCCAGATAATCATCATACACCTTATACAGCACCCAGATAATCATCATACACCTTATACAGCACCCAGATAATCATCATATACCTTATACAGCGCCCAGATAATCATCATATACCTTATACAGCGCCCAGATAATCATCATACACCTTATACAGCACCCAGATAATCATCATATACCTTATACAGCGCCCAGATAATCATCATATACCTTATACAGCGCCCAGATAATCATCATATACCTTATACAGCACCCAGATAATCATCATACACCTTATACAGCACCCAGATAATCATCATACACCTTATACAGCGCCCAGATAATCATCATACACCTTATACAGCGCCCAGATAATCATCATACACCTTATACAGCACCCAGATAATCATCATACACCTTATACAGCACCCAGATAATCATCATACACCTTATACAGAGCCCAGATAATCATCATATACCTTATACAGCCCCAGATAATCATCATACACCTTATACAGCGCCCAGATAATCATCATACACCTTATACAGCCCCAGATAATCATCATACACCTTATACAGCCCCAGATAATCATCATACACCTTATACAGCACCCAGATAATCATCATACACCTTATACAGCGCCCAGATAATCATCATACACCTTATACAGCACCCAGATAATCATCATACACCTTATACAGCACCCAGATAATCATCATACACCTTATACAGAGCCCAGATAATCATCATATACCTTATACAGCACCCAGATAATCATCATATACCTTATACAGCCCCCAGATAATCATCATACACCTTATACAGCGCCCAGATAATCATCATACACCTTATACAGCTCCCAGATAATCATCATACACCTTATACAGCGCCCAGATAATCATCATATACCTTATACAGCACCCAGATAATCATCATACACCTTATACAGCACCCAGATAATCATCATACACCTTATACAGCACCCAGATAATCATCATATACCTTATACAGCACCCAGATAATCATCATATACCTTATACAGCACCCAGATAATCATCATACACCTTATACAGCACCCAGATAATCATCATATACCTTATACAGCACCCAGATAATCATCATACACCTTATACAGCGCCCAGATAATCATCATATACCTTATACAGCACCTAGATAATCATCATACACCTTATACAGCGCCCAGATAATCATCATACACCTTATACAAAGCCCAGATAATCATAATACACCATATACACAGCACAGATAATCATCATATACCTTATACAAAGCCCAGATAATCATAATACACCATATACACAGCACAGATAATCATCATACACCTTATACAGCCCCAGATAATCATCATATACCTTATACAGCGCCCAGATAATCATCATACACCTTATACAGCGCCCAGATAATCATCATACACCTTATACAGCGCCCAGATAATCATCATACACCTTATACAGCGCCCAGATAATCATCATATACCTTATACAGCACCCAGATAATCATCATACACCTTATACAGCACCCAGATAATCATCATACACCTTATACAGCACCCAGATAATCATCATATACCTTATACAGCACCCAGATAATCATCATACACCTTATACAGCGCCCAGATAATCATCATATACCTTATACAGCACCCAGATAATCATCATATACCTTATACAGCGCCCAGATAATCATCATACACCTTATACAGCACCCAGATAATCATCATACACCTTATACAGCTCCCAGATAATCATCATACACCGTATACAGCACCCAGATAATCATCATATACCTTATACAGCGCCCAGATAATCATCATATACCTTATACAGCTCCCAGATAATCATCATATACCTTATACAGCGCCCAGATAATCATCATACACCTTATACAGCACCCAGATAATCATCATACACCTTATACAGCACCCAGATAATCATCATACACCTTATACAGCGCCCAGATAATCATCATATACCTTATACAGCACCCAGATAATCATCATATACCTTATACAGCGCCCAGATAATCATCATACACCTTATACAGCGCCCAGATAATCATCATACACCTTATACAGCGCCCAGATAATCATCATATACCTTATACAGCGCCCAGATAATCATCATACACCTTATACAGCGCCCAGATAATCATCATACACCTTATACAGCGCCCAGATAATCATCATACACCTTATACAGCGCCCAGATAATCATCATATACCTTATACAGCACCCAGATAATCATCATATACCTTATACAGCACCCAGATAATCATCATACACCTTATACAGCGCCCAGATAATCATCATATACCTTATACAGCGCCCAGATAATCATCATACACCTTATACAGCGCCCAGATAATCATCATACACCTTATACAGCGCCCAGATAATCATCATACACCTTATACAGCGCCCAGATAATCATCATACACCTTATACAGCGCCCAGATAATCATCATATACCTTATACAGCACCCAGATAATCATCATATACCTTATACAGCACCCAGATAATCATCATATACCTTATACAGCACCCAGATAATCATCATACACCTTATACAGCGCCCAGATAATCATCATACACCTTATACAGCGCCCAGATAATCATCATACACCTTATACAGCGCCCAGATAATCATCATATACCTTATACAGCGCCCAGATAATCATCATATACCTTATACAGCACCCAGATAATCATCATATACCTTATACAGCGCCCAGATAATCATCATACACCTTATACAGCACCCAGATAATCATCATACACCTTATACAGCGCCCAGATAATCATCATACACCTTATACAGCGCCCAGATAATCATCATATACCTTATACAGCGCCCAGATAATCATCATACACCTTATACAGCACCCAGATAATCATCATATACCTTATACAGCGCCCAGATAATCATCATACACCTTATACAGCGCCCAGATAATCATCATACACCTTATACAGCGCCCAGATAATCATCATACACCTTATACAGCGCCCAGATAATCATCATATACCTTATACAGCGCCCAGATAATCATCATATACCTTATACAGCGCCCAGATAATCATCATACACCTTATACAGCTCCCAGATAATCATAATACACCTTATACAGCACCCAGATAATCATCATATACCTTATACAGCGCCCAGATAATCATCATACACCTTATACAGCGCCCAGATAATCATCATATACCTTATACAGCGCCCAGATAATCATCATATACCTTATACAGCACCCAGATAATCATCATACACCTTATACAGCGCCCAGATAATCATAATACACCATATACAGCCCCAGATAATCATCATACACCTTATACAGCACCCAGATAATCATCATATACCTTATACAGCGCCCAGATAATCATCATACACCTTATACAGCGCCCAGATAATCATCATACACCTTATACAGCACCCAGATAATCATCATATACCTTATACAGCACTCAGATAATCATCATACACCGTATACAGCGCCCAGATAATCATCATACACCTTATACAGCACCCAGATAATCATCATACACCTTATACAGCACCCAGATAATCATCATACACCTTATACAGCACCCAGATAATCATCATATACCTTATACAGCGCCCAGATAATCATCATACACCGTATACAGCGCCCAGATAATCATCATACACCTTATACAGCACCCAGATAATCATCATACACCTTATACAGCACCCAGATAATCATCATATACCTTATACAGCACCCAGATAATCATCATACACCTTATACAAAGCCCAGATAATCATAATACACCATATACACAGCACAGATAATCATCATACACCTTATACAGCCCCAGATAATCATCATATACCTTATACAGCGCCCAGATAATCATCATACACCTTATACAGCTCCCAGATAATCATAATACACCTTATACAAAGCCCAGATAATCATCATACACCTTATACAGCACCCAGATAATCATCATATACCTTATACAGCGCCCAGATAATCATCATATACCTTATACAGCGCCCAGATAATCATCATATACCTTATACAGCACCCAGATAATCATCATACACCTTATACAGCACCCAGATAATCATCATACACCGTATACAGCACCCAGATAATCATCATATACCTTATACAGCACCCAGATAATCATCATACACCTTATACAGCACCCAGATAATCATCATATACCTTATACAGCACCCAGATAATCATCATACACCGTATACAGCGCCCAGATAATCATCATACACCTTATACAGCACCCAGATAATCATCATATACCTTATACAGCGCCCAGATAATCATCATATACCTTATACAGCACCCAGATAATCATCATACACCTTATACAGCACCCAGATAATCATCATACACCGTATACAGCACCCAGATAATCATCATATACCTTATACAGCACCCAGATAATCATCATACACCTTATACAGCACCCAGATAATCATCATATACCTTATACAGCACCCAGATAATCATCATACACCGTATACAGCGCCCAGATAATCATCATACACCTTATACAGCACCCAGATAATCATCATATACCTTATACAGCGCCCAGATAATCATCATACACCTTATACAGCACCCAGATAATCATCATATACCTTATACAGCGCCCAGATAATCATCATACACCGTATACAGCGCCCAGATAATCATCATATACCTTATACAGCACCCAGATAATCATCATACACCTTATACAGCACCCAGATAATCATCATACACCTTATACAGCACCCAGATAATCATCATACACCTTATACAGCTCCCAGATAATCATCATACACCTTATACAGTGCCCAGATAATCATCATACACCGTATACAGCGCCCAGATAATCATCATATACCTTATACAGCACCCAGATAATCATCATACACCTTATACAGCACCCAGATAATCATCATACACCTTATACAGCACCCAGATAATCATCATATACCTTATACAGCGCCCAGATAATCATCATACACCTTATACAGCACCCAGATAATCATCATATACCTTATACAGCGCCCAGATAATCATCATATACCTTATACAGCACCCAGATAATCATCATACACCTTATACAGCACCCAGATAATCATCATACACCTTATACAGCACCCAGATAATCATCATATACCTTATACAGCGCCCAGATAATCATCATACACCTTATACAGCTCCCAGATAATCATCATACACCTTATACAAAGCCCAGATAATCATCATACACCTTATACAGCTCCCAGATAATCATCATACACCGTATACAGCGCCCAGATAATCATCATATACCTTATACAGCACCCAGAAAATCATCATACACCTTATACAGCACCCAGATAATCATCATACACCTTATACAGCACCCAGATAATCATCATATACCTTATACAAAGCCCAGATAATCATCATACACCTTATACAGCACCCAGATAATCATCATACACCTTATACAGCACCCAGATAATCATCATATACCTTATACAGCGCCCAGATAATCATCATATACCTTATACAGCGCCCAGATAATCATCATATACCTTATACAGCACCCAGATAATCATCATACACCTTATACAGCACCCAGATAATCATCATACACCTTATACAGCGCCCAGATAATCATCATACACCTTATACAGCGCCCAGATAATCATCATACACCTTATACAGCTCCCAGATAATCATCATACACCTTATACAGCGCCCAGATAATCATCATATACCTTATACAGCGCCCAGATAATCATCATATACCTTATACAGCGCCCAGATAATCATCATACACCTTATACAGCGCCCAGATAATCATCATATACCTTATACAGCGCCCAGATAATCATCATACACCTTATACAGCGCCCAGATAATCATCATATACCTTATACAGCGCCCAGATAATCATCATACACCTTATACAGCGCCCAGATAATCATCATATACCTTATACAGCGCCCAGATAATCATCATATACCTTATACAGAGCCCAGATAATCATCATACACCTTATACAGCACCCAGATAATCATCATACACCTTATACAGCGCCCAGATAATCATCATATACCTTATACAGCTCCCAGATAATCATCATATACCTTATACAGCACCCAGATAATCATCATATACCTTATACAGCACCCAGATAATCATCATACACCTTATACAGCACCCAGATAATCATCATATACCTTATACAGCACCCAGATAATCATCATACACCTTATACAGCGCCCAGATAATCATCATATACCTTATACAGCACCTAGATAATCATCATACACCTTATACAGCACCCAGATAATCATCATACACCTTATACAGCGCCCAGATAATCATCATATACCTTATACAGCGCCCAGATAATCATCATATACCTATACAAAGCCCAGATAATCATAATACACCATATACACAGCACAGATAATCATCATACACCTTATACAGCCCCAGATAATCATCATATACCTTATACAGCTCCCAGATAATCATCATATACCTTATACAGCAACCAGATAATCATCATACACCTTATACAGCACCCAGATAATCATCATATACCTTATACAGCACCCAGATAATCATCATACACCTTATACAGCACCCAGATAATCATCATACACCTTATACAGCCCCAGATAATCATCATACACCTTATACAGCACCCAGATAATCATCATACACCTTATACAGCGCCCAGATAATCATCATACACCTTATACAGCGCCCAGATAATCATCATACACCTTATACAGCAACCAGATAATCATCATACACCTTATACAGCCCCAGATAATCATCATACACCTTATACAGCACCCAGATAATCATCATACACCTTATACAGCGCCCAGATAATCATCATACACCTTATACAGCGCCCAGATAATCATCATACACCTTATACAGCTCCCAGATAATCATCATACACCTTATACAGCGCCCAGATAATCATCATATACCTTATACAGCACCCAGATAATCATCATACACCTTATACAGCGCCCAGATAATCATCATATACCTTATACAGCGCCCAGATAATCATCATACACCTTATACAGCGCCCAGATAATCATCATACACCTTATACAGCGCCCAGATAATCATCATACACCTTATACAGCGCCCAGATAATCATCATATACCTTATACAGCTCCCAGATAATCATCATACACCTTATACAGCACCCAGATAATCATCATACACCTTATACAGCGCCCAGATAATCATCATATACCTTATACAGCGCCCAGATAATCATCATACACCTTATACAGCGCCCAGATAATCATCATACACCTTATACAGCGCCCAGATAATCATCATACACCTTATACAGCGCCCAGATAATCATCATACACCTTATACAGCGCCCAGATAATCATCATACACCTTATACAGCGCCCAGATAATCATCATATACCTTATACAGCTCCCAGATAATCATCATACACCTTATACAGCGCCCAGATAATCATCATATACCTTATACAGCTCCCAGATAATCATCATACACCTTATACAGCACCCAGATAATCATCATATACCTTATACAGCACCCAGATAATCATCATATACCTTATACAGCACCCAGATAATCATCATACACCTTATACAGCACCCAGATAATCATCATATACCTTATACAGCGCTCAGATAATCATCATATACCTTATACAGCACCTAGATAATCATCATACACCTTATACAGCACCCAGATAATCATCATATACCTTATACAGCGCCCAGATAATCATCATATACCTTATACAAAGCCCAGATAATCATAATACACCATATACACAGCACAGATAATCATCATACACCTTATACAGCACCCAGATAATCATCATACACCTTATACAGCGCCCAGATAATCATCATACACCTTATACAGCGCCCAGATAATCATCATACACCTTATACAGCGCCCAGATAATCATCATACACCTTATACAGCGCCCAGATAATCATCATATACCTTATACAGCTCCCAGATAATCATCATACACCTTATACAGCGCCCAGATAATCATCATATACCTTATACAGCTCCCAGATAATCATCATACACCTTATACAGCACCCAGATAATCATCATATACCTTATACAGCACCCAGATAATCATCATATACCTTATACAGCACCCAGATAATCATCATACACCTTATACAGCTCCCAGATAATCATCATACACCTTATACAGCTCCCAGATAATCATCATATACCTTATACAGCACCCAGATAATCATCATATACCTTATACAGCACCCAGATAATCATCATACACCTTATACAGCGCCCAGATAATCATCATATACCTTATACAGCACCCAGATAATCATCATACACCTTATACAGCTCCCAGATAATCATCATACACCTTATACAGCTCCCAGATAATCATCATACACCTTATACAGCTCCCAGATAATCATCATATACCTTATACAGCACCCAGATAATCATCATATACCTTATACAGCACCCAGATAATCATCATACACCTTATACAGCACCCAGATAATCATCATATACCTTATACAGCACCCAGATAATCATCATACACCTTATACAGCGCCCAGATAATCATCATATACCTTATACAGCACCTAGATAATCATCATACACCTTATACAGCACCCAGATAATCATCATATACCTTATACAGCGCCCAGATAATCATCATATACCTTATACAGCGCCCAGATAATCATCATACACCTTATACAAAGCCCAGATAATCATAATACACCTTATACAGCCCCAGATAATCATCATACACCTTATACAGCACCCAGATAATCATCATACACCTTATACAGCCCCAGATAATCATCATACACCTTATACAGCCCCAGATAATCATCATATACCTTATACAGCGCCCAGATAATCATCATACACCTTATACAGCTCCCAGATAATCATCATACACCTTATACAGCTCCCAGATAATCATCATACACCTTATACAGCGCCCAGATAATCATCATACACCTTATACAGCCCCAGATAATCATCATACACCTTATACAGCTCCCAGATAATCATCATACACCTTATACAGCACCCAGATAATCATCATATACCTTATACAAAGCCCAGATAATCATCATACACCGTATACAGCACCCAGATAATCATCATACACCTTATACAGCACCCAGATAATCATCATACACCTTATACAGCACCCAGATAATCATCATATACCTTATACAGCGCCCAGATAATCATCATACACCTTATACAGCACCCAGATAATCATCATATACCTTATACAGCGCCCAGATAATCATCATACACCTTATACAGCACCCAGATAATCATCATATACCTTATACAGCACCCAGATAATCATCATACACCTTATACAGCGTCCAGATAATCATCATATACCTTATACAGCGCCCAGATAATCATCATACACCTTATACAGCACCCAGATAATCATCATACACCTTATACAGCACCCAGATAATCATCATATACCTTATACAGCGCCCAGATAATCATCATATACCTTATACAGCGCCCAGATAATCATCATACACCTTATACAGCACCCAGATAATCATCATATACCTTATACAGCGCCCAGATAATCATCATATACCTTATACAGCGCCCAGATAATCATCATATACCTTATACAGCACCCAGATAATCATCATACACCTTATACAGCACCCAGATAATCATCATACACCTTATACAGCGCCCAGATAATCATCATACACCTTATACAGCGCCCAGATAATCATCATACACCTTATACAGCACCCAGATAATCATCATACACCTTATACAGCACCCAGATAATCATCATACACCTTATACAGAGCCCAGATAATCATCATATACCTTATACAGCCCCAGATAATCATCATACACCTTATACAGCGCCCAGATAATCATCATACACCTTATACAGCCCCAGATAATCATCATACACCTTATACAGCCCCAGATAATCATCATACACCTTATACAGCACCCAGATAATCATCATACACCTTATACAGCGCCCAGATAATCATCATACACCTTATACAGCACCCAGATAATCATCATACACCTTATACAGCACCCAGATAATCATCATACACCTTATACAGAGCCCAGATAATCATCATATACCTTATACAGCACCCAGATAATCATCATATACCTTATACAGCCCCCAGATAATCATCATACACCTTATACAGCGCCCAGATAATCATCATACACCTTATACAGCTCCCAGATAATCATCATACACCTTATACAGCGCCCAGATAATCATCATATACCTTATACAGCACCCAGATAATCATCATACACCTTATACAGCACCCAGATAATCATCATACACCTTATACAGCACCCAGATAATCATCATATACCTTATACAGCACCCAGATAATCATCATACACCTTATACAGCGCCCAGATAATCATCATATACCTTATACAGCACCCAGATAATCATCATATACCTTATACAGCGCCCAGATAATCATCATATACCTTATACATCGCCCAGATAATCATCATATACCTTATACAGCACCCAGATAATCATCATATACCTTATACAGCGCCCAGATAATCATCATACACCTTATACAGCGCCCAGATAATCATCATACACCTTATACAGCGCCCAGATAATCATCATACACCTTATACAGCACCCAGATAATCATCATACACCTTATACAGCACCCAGATAATCATCATACACCTTATACAGCACCCAGATAATCATCATACACCTCATACAGCACCCAGATAATCATCATACACCTTATACAGCGCCCAGATAATCATCATATACCTTATACAGCACCCAGATAATCATCATATACCTTATACAGCACCCAGATAATCATCATATACCTTATACAGCACCCAGATAATCATCATATACCTTATACAGCACCCAGATAATCATCATACACCTTATACAGCACCCAGATAATCATCATATACCTTATACAGCGCCCAGATAATCATCATATACCTTATACAGCACCCAGATAATCATCATATACCTTATACAGCACCCAGATAATCATCATATACCTTATACAGCACCCAGATAATCATCATATACCTTATACAGCGCCCAGATAATCATCATACACCTTATACAGCACCCAGATAATCATCATATACCTTATACAGCACCCAGATAATCATCATATACCTTATACAGCACCCAGATAATCATCATATACCTTATACAGCACCCAGATAATCATCATACACCTTATACAGCGCCCAGATAATCATCATATACCTTATACAGCACCTAGATAATCATCATACACCTTATACAGCACCCAGATAATCATCATATACCTTATACAGCGCCCAGATAATCATCATATACCTTATACAGCGCCCAGATAATCATCATACACCTTATACAGCGCCCAGATAATCATCATACACCTTATACAGCGCCCAGATAATCATCATACACCTTATACAGCGCCCAGATAATCATCATATACCTTATACAGCACCTAGATAATCATCATACACCTTATACAGCGCCCAGATAATCATCATATACCGTATACAGCACCCAGATAATCATCATATACCTTATACAGCACCCAGATAATCATCATACACCTTATACAGCCCCAGATAATCATCATATACCTTATACAGCGCCCAGATAATCATCATATACCTTATACAGCACCCAGATAATCATCATATACCTTATACAGCGCCCAGATAATCATCATACACCTTATACAGCGCCCAGATAATCATCATATACCTTATACAGCACCCAGATAATCATCATATACCTTATACAGCACCCAGATAATCATCATACACCTTATACAGCACCCAGATAATCATCATATACCTTATACAGCACCCAGATAATCATCATACACCTTATACAGCACCCAGATAATCATCATACACCTTATACAGCACCCAGATAATCATCATACACCGTATACAGCACCCAGATAATCATCATATACCTTATACAGCACCCAGATAATCATCATACACCTTATACAGCACCCAGATAATCATCATATACCTTATACAGCACCCAGATAATCATCATACACCGTATACAGCGCCCAGATAATCATCATACACCTTATACAGCACCCAGATAATCATCATATACCTTATACAGCTCCCAGATAATCATCATACACCGTATACAGCGCCCAGATAATCATCATACACCTTATACAGCACCCAGATAATCATCATATACCTTATACAGCGCCCAGATAATCATCATACACCTTATACTGCACCCAGATAATCATCATATACCTTATACAGCGCCCAGATAATCATCATACACCGTATACAGCGCCCAGATAATCATCATACACCTTATACAGCACCCAGATAATCATCATACACCTTATACAGCACCCAGATAATCATCATACACCTTATACAGCCCCAGATAATCATCATATACCTTATACAGCGCCCAGATAATCATCATACACCTTATACAGCTCCCAGATAATCATAATACACCTTATACAAAGCCCAGATAATCATCATACACCTTATACAGCACCCAGATAATCATCATATACCTTATACAGCACCCAGATAATCATCATACACCTTATACAGCACCCAGATAATCATCATATACCTTATACAGCGCCCAGATAATCATCATATACCTTATACAGCGCCCAGATAATCATCATATACCTTATACAGCACCCAGATAATCATCATACACCTTATACAGCACCCAGATAATCATCATACACCGTATACAGCACCCAGATAATCATCATATACCTTATACAGCACCCAGATAATCATCATACACCTTATACAGCACCCAGATAATCATCATATACCTTATACAGCACCCAGATAATCATCATACACCGTATACAGCGCCCAGATAATCATCATACACCTTATACAGCACCCAGATAATCATCATATACCTTATACAGCGCCCAGATAATCATCATATACCTTATACAGCACCCAGATAATCATCATACACCTTATACAGCACCCAGATAATCATCATACACCGTATACAGCACCCAGATAATCATCATATACCTTATACAGCACCCAGATAATCATCATACACCTTATACAGCACCCAGATAATCATCATATACCTTATACAGCACCCAGATAATCATCATACACCGTATACAGCGCCCAGATAATCATCATACACCTTATACAGCACCCAGATAATCATCATATACCTTATACAGCGCCCAGATAATCATCATACACCTTATACAGCACCCAGATAATCATCATATACCTTATACAGCGCCCAGATAATCATCATACACCGTATACAGCGCCCAGATAATCATCATATACCTTATACAGCACCCAGATAATCATCATACACCTTATACAGCACCCAGATAATCATCATACACCTTATACAGCACCCAGATAATCATCATACACCTTATACAGCTCCCAGATAATCATCATACACCTTATACAGTGCCCAGATAATCATCATACACCGTATACAGCGCCCAGATAATCATCATATACCTTATACAGCACCCAGATAATCATCATACACCTTATACAGCACCCAGATAATCATCATACACCTTATACAGCACCCAGATAATCATCATATACCTTATACAGCGCCCAGATAATCATCATACACCTTATACAGCACCCAGATAATCATCATATACCTTATACAGCGCCCAGATAATCATCATATACCTTATACAGCACCCAGATAATCATCATACACCTTATACAGCACCCAGATAATCATCATACACCTTATACAGCACCCAGATAATCATCATATACCTTATACAGCGCCCAGATAATCATCATACACCTTATACAGCTCCCAGATAATCATCATACACCTTATACAAAGCCCAGATAATCATCATACACCTTATACAGCTCCCAGATAATCATCATACACCGTATACAGCGCCCAGATAATCATCATATACCTTATACAGCACCCAGATAATCATCATACACCTTATACAGCACCCAGATAATCATCATACACCTTATACAGCACCCAGATAATCATCATATACCTTATACAAAGCCCAGATAATCATCATACACCGTATACAGCACCCAGATAATCATCATACACCTTATACAGCACCCAGAAAATCATCATACACCTTATACAGCACCCAGATAATCATCATATACCTTATACAGCGCCCAGATAATCATCATACACCTTATACAGCACCCAGATAATCATCATATACCTTATACAAAGCCCAGATAATCATCATACACCTTATACAGCACCCAGATAATCATCATACACCTTATACAGCACCCAGATAATCATCATATACCTTATACAGCGCCCAGATAATCATCATATACCTTATACAGCGCCCAGATAATCATCATATACCTTATACAGCACCCAGATAATCATCATACACCTTATACAGCACCCAGATAATCATCATACACCTTATACAGCGCCCAGATAATCATCATACACCTTATACAGCGCCCAGATAATCATCATACACCTTATACAGCTCCCAGATAATCATCATACACCTTATACAGCGCCCAGATAATCATCATATACCTTATACAGCGCCCAGATAATCATCATATACCTTATACAGCGCCCAGATAATCATCATACACCTTATACAGCGCCCAGATAATCATCATATACCTTATACAGCGCCCAGATAATCATCATACACCTTATACAGCGCCCAGATAATCATCATATACCTTATACAGCGCCCAGATAATCATCATACACCTTATACAGCGCCCAGATAATCATCATATACCTTATACAGCGCCCAGATAATCATCATATACCTTATACAGAGCCCAGATAATCATCATACACCTTATACAGCACCCAGATAATCATCATACACCTTATACAGCGCCCAGATAATCATCATATACCTTATACAGCTCCCAGATAATCATCATATACCTTATACAGCACCCAGATAATCATCATATACCTTATACAGCACCCAGATAATCATCATACACCTTATACAGCACCCAGATAATCATCATATACCTTATACAGCACCCAGATAATCATCA
The DNA here is from genome assembly GCF_050947455.1 of Rhinoderma darwinii. Lineage (NCBI taxonomy): Eukaryota > Metazoa > Chordata > Amphibia > Anura > Rhinodermatidae > Rhinoderma > Rhinoderma darwinii. The sequence continues at coordinate 73,007 of NW_027464068.1, forward strand.
TACACCTTATACAGCGCCCAGATAATCATCATATACCTTATACAGCACCTAGATAATCATCATACACCTTATACAGCACCCAGATAATCATCATACACCTTATACAGCGCCCAGATAATCATCATATACCTTATACAGCGCCCAGATAATCATCATATACCTATACAAAGCCCAGATAATCATAATACACCATATACACAGCACAGATAATCATCATACACCTTATACAGCCCCAGATAATCATCATATACCTTATACAGCTCCCAGATAATCATCATATACCTTATACAGCAACCAGATAATCATCATACACCTTATACAGCACCCAGATAATCATCATATACCTTATACAGCACCCAGATAATCATCATACACCTTATACAGCACCCAGATAATCATCATACACCTTATACAGCCCCAGATAATCATCATACACCTTATACAGCACCCAGATAATCATCATACACCTTATACAGCGCCCAGATAATCATCATACACCTTATACAGCGCCCAGATAATCATCATACACCTTATACAGCAACCAGATAATCATCATACACCTTATACAGCCCCAGATAATCATCATACACCTTATACAGCACCCAGATAATCATCATACACCTTATACAGCGCCCAGATAATCATCATACACCTTATACAGCGCCCAGATAATCATCATACACCTTATACAGCTCCCAGATAATCATCATACACCTTATACAGCTCCCAGATAATCATCATACACCTTATACAGCGCCCAGATAATCATCATATACCTTATACAGCACCCAGATAATCATCATACACCTTATACAGCGCCCAGATAATCATCATACACCTTATACAGCGCCCAGATAATCATCATACACCTTATACAGCGCCCAGATAATCATCATATACCTTATACAGCTCCCAGATAATCATCATACACCTTATACAGCACCCAGATAATCATCATACACCTTATACAGCGCCCAGATAATCATCATATACCTTATACAGCGCCCAGATAATCATCATACACCTTATACAGCGCCCAGATAATCATCATACACCTTATACAGCGCCCAGATAATCATCATACACCTTATACAGCGCCCAGATAATCATCATACACCTTATACAGCGCCCAGATAATCATCATACACCTTATACAGCACCCAGATAATCATCATACACCTTATACAGCTCCCAGATAATCATCATACACCTTATACAGCGCCCAGATAATCATCATATACCTTATACAGCTCCCAGATAATCATCATACACCTTATACAGCGCCCAGATAATCATCATATACCTTATACAGCTCCCAGATAATCATCATACACCTTATACAGCACCCAGATAATCATCATATACCTTATACAGCACCCAGATAATCATCATATACCTTATACAGCACCCAGATAATCATCATACACCTTATACAGCACCCAGATAATCATCATATACCTTATACAGCGCTCAGATAATCATCATATACCTTATACAGCACCTAGATAATCATCATACACCTTATACAGCACCCAGATAATCATCATATACCTTATACAGCGCCCAGATAATCATCATATACCTTATACAAAGCCCAGATAATCATAATACACCATATACACAGCACAGATAATCATCATACACCTTATACAGCACCCAGATAATCATCATACACCTTATACAGCGCCCAGATAATCATCATATACCTTATACAGCGCCCAGATAATCATCATACACCTTATACAGCGCCCAGATAATCATCATACACCTTATACAGCGCCCAGATAATCATCATACACCTTATACAGCGCCCAGATAATCATCATATACCTTATACAGCTCCCAGATAATCATCATACACCTTATACAGCACCCAGATAATCATCATACACCTTATACAGCGCCCAGATAATCATCATATACCTTATACAGCGCCCAGATAATCATCATACACCTTATACAGCGCCCAGATAATCATCATATACCTTATACAGCTCCCAGATAATCATCATACACCTTATACAGCGCCCAGATAATCATCATATACCTTATACAGCTCCCAGATAATCATCATACACCTTATACAGCACCCAGATAATCATCATATACCTTATACAGCACCCAGATAATCATCATATACCTTATACAGCACCCAGATAATCATCATACACCTTATACAGCACCCAGATAATCATCATATACCTTATACAGCACCCAGATAATCATCATACACCTTATACAGCGCCCAGATAATCATCATATACCTTATACAGCACCTAGATAATCATCATACAACTTATACAGCCCCAGATAATCATCATATACCTTATACAGCGCCCAGATAATCATCATACACCTTATACAGCGCCCAGATAATCATCATACACCTTATACAGCGCCCAGATAATCATCATACACCTTATACAGCGCCCAGATAATCATCATATACCTTATACAGCACCCAGATAATCATCATACACCTTATACAGCACCCAGATAATCATCATACACCTTATACAGCACCCAGATAATCATCATATACCTTATACAGCACCCAGATAATCATCATACACCTTATACAGCGCCCAGATAATCATCATACACCTTATACAGCACCCAGATAATCATCATATACCTTATACAGCACCCAGATAATCATCATACACCTTATACAGCACCCAGATAATCATCATATACCTTATACAGCACCCAGATAATCATCATACACCTTATACAGCGCCCAGATAATCATCATATACCTTATACAGCACCTAGATAATCATCATACACCTTATACAGCACCCAGATAATCATCATATACCTTATACAAAGCCCAGATAATCATAATACACCATATACACAGCACAGATAATCATCATACACCTTATACAGCCCCAGATAATCATCATATACCTTATACAGCGCCCAGATAATCATCATACACCTTATACAGCGCCCAGATAATCATCATACACCTTATACAGCGCCCAGATAATCATCATACACCTTATACAGCGCCCAGATAATCATCATATACCTTATACAGCACCCAGATAATCATCATACACCTTATACAGCACCCAGATAATCATCATACACCTTATACAGCACCCAGATAATCATCATATACCTTATACAGCACCCAGATAATCATCATACACCTTATACAGCGCCCAGATAATCATCATATACCTTATACAGCACCCAGATAATCATCATATACCTTATACAGCGCCCAGATAATCATCATACACCTTATACAGCACCCAGATAATCATCATACACCTTATACAGCGCCCAGATAATCATCATACACCTTATACAGCACCCAGATAATCATCATATACCTTATACAGCGCCCAGATAATCATCATATACCTTATACAGCTCCCAGATAATCATCATATACCTTATACAGCGCCCAGATAATCATCATACACCTTATACAGCACCCAGATAATCATCATACACCTTATACAGCACCCAGATAATCATCATACACCTTATACAGCGCCCAGATAATCATCATATACCTTATACAGCACCCAGATAATCATCATATACCTTATACAGCGCCCAGATAATCATCATACACCTTATACAGCGCCCAGATAATCATCATACACCTTATACAGCGCCCAGATAATCATCATATACCTTATACAGCGCCCAGATAATCATCATACACCTTATACAGCGCCCAGATAATCATCATACACCTTATACAGCGCCCAGATAATCATCATACACCTTATACAGCGCCCAGATAATCATCATACACCTTATACAGCGCCCAGATAATCATCATATACCTTATACAGCACCCAGATAATCATCATATACCTTATACAGCACCCAGATAATCATCATACACCTTATACAGCGCCCAGATAATCATCATATACCTTATACAGCGCCCAGATAATCATCATACACCTTATACAGCTCCCAGATAATCATCATACACCTTATACAGCGCCCAGATAATCATCATACACCTTATACAGCGCCCAGATAATCATCATACACCTTATACAGCGCCCAGATAATCATCATATACCTTATACAGCACCCAGATAATCATCATATACCTTATACAGCACCCAGATAATCATCATATACCTTATACAGCACCCAGATAATCATCATACACCTTATACAGCGCCCAGATAATCATCATACACCTTATACAGCGCCCAGATAATCATCATACACCTTATACAGCGCCCAGATAATCATCATATACCTTATACAGCGCCCAGATAATCATCATATACCTTATACAGCACCCAGATAATCATCATATACCTTATACAGCGCCCAGATAATCATCATACACCTTATACAGCACCCAGATAATCATCATACACCTTATACAGCGCCCAGATAATCATCATACACCTTATACAGCGCCCAGATAATCATCATATACCTTATACAGCGCCCAGATAATCATCATACACCTTATACAGCACCCAGATAATCATCATATACCTTATACAGCGCCCAGATAATCATCATACACCTTATACAGCGCCCAGATAATCATCATACACCTTATACAGCGCCCAGATAATCATCATACACCTTATACAGCGCCCAGATAATCATCATATACCTTATACAGCGCCCAGATAATCATCATATACCTTATACAGCGCCCAGATAATCATCATACACCTTATACAGCTCCCAGATAATCATAATACACCTTATACAGCACCCAGATAATCATCATATACCTTATACAGCGCCCAGATAATCATCATACACCTTATACAGCGCCCAGATAATCATCATATACCTTATACAGCGCCCAGATAATCATCATATACCTTATACAGCACCCAGATAATCATCATACACCTTATACAGCGCCCAGATAATCATAATACACCATATACAGCCCCAGATAATCATCATACACCTTATACAGCACCCAGATAATCATCATATACCTTATACAGCGCCCAGATAATCATCATACACCTTATACAGCGCCCAGATAATCATCATACACCTTTATACAGCACCCAGATAATCATCATATACCTTATACAGCACTCAGATAATCATCATACACCTTATACAGCACCCAGATAATCATCATATACCTTATACAGCCCCAGATAATCATCATATACCTTATACAGCACCCAGATAATCATCATATACCTTATACAGCGCCCAGATAATCATCATATACCTTATACAGCTCCCAGATAATCATCATACACCTTATACAGCTCCCAGATAATCATCATACACCTTATACAGCTCCCATATAATCATCATATACCTTATACAGCACCCAGATAATCATCATACACCTTATACAGCTCCCAGATAATCATCATACACCTTATACAGCTCCCAGATAATCATCATATACCTTATACAGCACCCAGATAATCATCATACACCTTATACAGCACCCAGATAATCATCATACACCTTATACAGCACCCAGATAATCATCATATACCTTATACAGCGCCCAGATAATCATCATACACCGTATACAGCGCCCAGATAATCATCATACACCTTATACAGCACCCAGATAATCATCATACACCTTATACAGCACCCAGATAATCATCATATACCTTATACAGCACCCAGATAATCATCATACACCTTATACAAAGCCCAGATAATCATAATACACCATATACACAGCACAGATAATCATCATACACCTTATACAGCCCCAGATAATCATCATATACCTTATACAGCGCCCAGATAATCATCATACACCTTATACAGCTCCCAGATAATCATAATACACCTTATACAAAGCCCAGATAATCATCATACACCTTATACAGCACCCAGATAATCATCATATACCTTATACAGCGCCCAGATAATCATCATATACCTTATACAGCGCCCAGATAATCATCATATACCTTATACAGCACCCAGATAATCATCATACACCTTATACAGCACCCAGATAATCATCATACACCGTATACAGCACCCAGATAATCATCATATACCTTATACAGCACCCAGATAATCATCATACACCTTATACAGCACCCAGATAATCATCATATACCTTATACAGCACCCAGATAATCATCATACACCTTATACAGCACCCAGATAATCATCATATACCTTATACAGCACCCAGATAATCATCATACACCGTATACAGCGCCCAGATAATCATCATACACCTTATACAGCACCCAGATAATCATCATATACCTTATACAGCGCCCAGATAATCATCATATACCTTATACAGCACCCAGATAATCATCATACACCTTATACAGCACCCAGATAATCATCATACACCGTATACAGCACCCAGATAATCATCATATACCTTATACAGCACCCAGATAATCATCATACACCTTATACAGCACCCAGATAATCATCATATACCTTATACAGCACCCAGATAATCATCATACACCGTATACAGCGCCCAGATAATCATCATACACCTTATACAGCACCCAGATAATCATCATATACCTTATACAGCGCCCAGATAATCATCATACACCTTATACAGCACCCAGATAATCATCATATACCTTATACAGCGCCCAGATAATCATCATACACCGTATACAGCGCCCAGATAATCATCATATACCTTATACAGCACCCAGATAATCATCATACACCTTATACAGCACCCAGATAATCATCATACACCTTATACAGCACCCAGATAATCATCATACACCTTATACAGCTCCCAGATAATCATCATACACCTTATACAGTGCCCAGATAATCATCATACACCGTATACAGCGCCCAGATAATCATCATATACCTTATACAGCACCCAGATAATCATCATACACCTTATACAGCACCCAGATAATCATCATACACCTTATACAGCACCCAGATAATCATCATATACCTTATACAGCGCCCAGATAATCATCATACACCTTATACAGCACCCAGATAATCATCATATACCTTATACAGCGCCCAGATAATCATCATATACCTTATACAGCACCCAGATAATCATCATACACCTTATACAGCACCCAGATAATCATCATACACCTTATACAGCACCCAGATAATCATCATATACCTTATACAGCGCCCAGATAATCATCATACACCTTATACAGCTCCCAGATAATCATCATACACCTTATACAAAGCCCAGATAATCATCATACACCTTATACAGCTCCCAGATAATCATCATACACCGTATACAGCGCCCAGATAATCATCATATACCTTATACAGCACCCAGATAATCATCATACACCTTATACAGCACCCAGATAATCATCATACACCTTATACAGCACCCAGATAATCATCATATACCTTATACAAAGCCCAGATAATCATCATACACCGTATACAGCACCCAGATAATCATCATACACCTTATACAGCACCCAGAAAATCATCATACACCTTATACAGCACCCAGATAATCATCATATACCTTATACAGCGCCCAGATAATCATCATACACCTTATACAGCACCCAGATAATCATCATATACCTTATACAAAGCCCAGATAATCATCATACACCTTATACAGCACCCAGATAATCATCATACACCTTATACAGCACCCAGATAATCATCATATACCTTATACAGCGCCCAGATAATCATCATATACCTTATACAGCACCCAGATAATCATCATACACCTTATACAGCACCCAGATAATCATCATACACCTTATACAGCGCCCAGATAATCATCATACACCTTATACAGCGCCCAGATAATCATCATACACCTTATACAGCTCCCAGATAATCATCATACACCTTATACAGCGCCCAGATAATCATCATATACCTTATACAGCGCCCAGATAATCATCATATACCTTATACAGCGCCCAGATAATCATCATACACCTTATACAGCGCCCAGATAATCATCATATACCTTATACAGCGCCCAGATAATCATCATACACCTTATACAGCGCCCAGATAATCATCATATACCTTATACAGCGCCCAGATAATCATCATACACCTTATACAGCGCCCAGATAATCATCATATACCTTATACAGAGCCCAGATAATCATCATACACCTTATACAGCACCCAGATAATCATCATACACCTTATACAGCGCCCAGATAATCATCATATACCTTATACAGCTCCCAGATAATCATCATATACCTTATACAGCACCCAGATAATCATCATATACCTTATACAGCACCCAGATAATCATCATACACCTTATACAGCACCCAGATAATCATCATATACCTTATACAGCACCCAGATAATCATCATACACCTTATACAGCGCCCAGATAATCATCATATACCTTATACAGCACCTAGATAATCATCATACACCTTATACAGCACCCAGATAATCATCATACACCTTATACAGCGCCCAGATAATCATCATATACCTTATACAGCGCCCAGATAATCATCATATACCTATACAAAGCCCAGATAATCATAATACACCATATACACAGCACAGATAATCATCATACACCTTATACAGCCCCAGATAATCATCATATACCTTATACAGCTCCCAGATAATCATCATATTCCTTATACAGCAACCAGATAATCATCATACACCTTATACAGCACCCAGATAATCATCATATACCTTATACAGCACCCAGATAATCATCATACACCTTATACAGCACCCAGATAATCATCATACACCTTATACAGCCCCAGATAATCATCATACACCTTATACAGCACCCAGATAATCATCATACACCTTATACAGCGCCCAGATAATCATCATACACCTTATACAGCGCCCAGATAATCATCATACACCTTATACAGCAACCAGATAATCATCATACACCTTATACAGCCCCAGATAATCATCATACACCTTATACAGCACCCAGATAATCATCATACACCTTATACAGCGCCCAGATAATCATCATACACCTTATACAGCGCCCAGATAATCATCATACACCTTATACAGCTCCCAGATAATCATCATACACCTTATACAGCGCCCAGATAATCATCATATACCTTATACAGCACCCAGATAATCATCATACACCTTATACAGCGCCCAGATAATCATCATATACCTTATACAGCGCCCAGATAATCATCATACACCTTATACAGCGCCCAGATAATCATCATACACCTTATACAGCGCCCAGATAATCATCATACACCTTATACAGCGCCCAGATAATCATCATATACCTTATACAGCTCCCAGATAATCATCATACACCTTATACAGCACCCAGATAATCATCATACACCTTATACAGCGCCCAGATAATCATCATATACCTTATACAGCGCCCAGATAATCATCATACACCTTATACAGCGCCCAGATAATCATCATACACCTTATACAGCGCCCAGATAATCATCATACACCTTATACAGCGCCCAGATAATCATCATACACCTTATACAGCGCCCAGATAATCATCATACACCTTATACAGCGCCCAGATAATCATCATATACCTTATACAGCTCCCAGATAATCATCATACACCTTATACAGCGCCCAGATAATCATCATATACCTTATACAGCTCCCAGATAATCATCATACACCTTATACAGCACCCAGATAATCATCATATACCTTATACAGCACCCAGATAATCATCATATACCTTATACAGCACCCAGATAATCATCATACACCTTATACAGCACCCAGATAATCATCATATACCTTATACAGCGCTCAGATAATCATCATATACCTTATACAGCACCTAGATAATCATCATACACCTTATACAGCACCCAGATAATCATCATATACCTTATACAGCGCCCAGATAATCATCATATACCTTATACAAAGCCCAGATAATCATAATACACCATATACACAGCACAGATAATCATCATACACCTTATACAGCACCCAGATAATCATCATACACCTTATACAGCGCCCAGATAATCATCATATACCTTATACAGCGCCCAGATAATCATCATACACCTTATACAGCGCCCAGATAATCATCATACACCTTATACAGCGCCCAGATAATCATCATACACCTTATACAGCGCCCAGATAATCATCATATACCTTATACAGCTCCCAGATAATCATCATACACCTTATACAGCACCCAGATAATCATCATACACCTTATACAGCGCCCAGATAATCATCATATACCTTATACAGCGCCCAGATAATCATCATACACCTTATACAGCGCCCAGATAATCATCATATACCTTATACAGCTCCCAGATAATCATCATACACCTTATACAGCGCCCAGATAATCATCATATACCTTATACAGCTCCCAGATAATCATCATACACCTTATACAGCACCCAGATAATCATCATATACCTTATACAGCACCCAGATAATCATCATATACCTTATACAGCACCCAGATAATCATCATACACCTTATACAGCACCCAGATAATCATCATATACCTTATACAGCACCCAGATAATCATCATACACCTTATACAGCGCCCAGATAATCATCATATACCTTATACAGCACCTAGATAATCATCATACACCTTATACAGCACCCAGATAATCATCATATACCTTATACAAAGCCCAGATAATCATAATACACCATATACACAGCACAGATAATCATCATACACCTTATACAGCCCCAGATAATCATCATATACCTTATACAGCGCCCAGATAATCATCATACACCTTATACAGCGCCCAGATAATCATCATACACCTTATACAGCGCCCAGATAATCATCATACACCTTATACAGCGCCCAGATAATCATCATATACCTTATACAGCACCCAGATAATCATCATACACCTTATACAGCACCCAGATAATCATCATACACCTTATACAGCACCCAGATAATCATCATATACCTTATACAGCACCCAGATAATCATCATACACCTTATACAGCGCCCAGATAATCATCATATACCTTATACAGCACCCAGATAATCATCATATACCTTATACAGCGCCCAGATAATCATCATACACCTTATACAGCACCCAGATAATCATCATACACCTTATACAGCTCCCAGATAATCATCATACACCGTATACAGCACCCAGATAATCATCATATACCTTATACAGCGCCCAGATAATCATCATATACCTTATACAGCTCCCAGATAATCATCATATACCTTATACAGCGCCCAGATAATCATCATACACCTTATACAGCACCCAGATAATCATCATACACCTTATACAGCACCCAGATAATCATCATACACCTTATACAGCGCCCAGATAATCATCATATACCTTATACAGCACCCAGATAATCATCATATACCTTATACAGCGCCCAGATAATCATCATACACCTTATACAGCGCCCAGATAATCATCATACACCTTATACAGCGCCCAGATAATCATCATATACCTTATACAGCGCCCAGATAATCATCATACACCTTATACAGCGCCCAGATAATCATCATACACCTTATACAGCGCCCAGATAATCATCATACACCTTATACAGCGCCCAGATAATCATCATACACCTTATACAGCGCCCAGATAATCATCATATACCTTATACAGCACCCAGATAATCATCATATACCTTATACAGCACCCAGATAATCATCATACACCTTATACAGCGCCCAGATAATCATCATATACCTTATACAGCGCCCAGATAATCATCATACACCTTATACAGCGCCCAGATAATCATCATACACCTTATACAGCGCCCAGATAATCATCATACACCTTATACAGCGCCCAGATAATCATCATACACCTTATACAGCGCCCAGATAATCATCATATACCTTATACAGCACCCAGATAATCATCATATACCTTATACAGCACCCAGATAATCATCATATACCTTATACAGCACCCAGATAATCATCATACACCTTATACAGCGCCCAGATAATCATCATACACCTTATACAGCGCCCAGATAATCATCATACACCTTATACAGCGCCCAGATAATCATCATATACCTTATACAGCGCCCAGATAATCATCATATACCTTATACAGCACCCAGATAATCATCATATACCTTATACAGCGCCCAGATAATCATCATACACCTTATACAGCACCCAGATAATCATCATACACCTTATACAGCGCCCAGATAATCATCATACACCTTATACAGCGCCCAGATAATCATCATATACCTTATACAGCGCCCAGATAATCATCATACACCTTATACAGCACCCAGATAATCATCATATACCTTATACAGCGCCCAGATAATCATCATACACCTTATACAGCGCCCAGATAATCATCATACACCTTATACAGCGCCCAGATAATCATCATACACCTTATACAGCGCCCAGATAATCATCATATACCTTATACAGCGCCCAGATAATCATCATATACCTTATACAGCGCCCAGATAATCATCATACACCTTATACAGCTCCCAGATAATCATAATACACCTTATACAGCACCCAGATAATCATCATATACCTTATACAGCGCCCAGATAATCATCATACACCTTATACAGCGCCCAGATAATCATCATATACCTTATACAGCGCCCAGATAATCATCATATACCTTATACAGCACCCAGATAATCATCATACACCTTATACAGCGCCCAGATAATCATAATACACCATATACAGCCCCAGATAATCATCATACACCTTATACAGCACCCAGATAATCATCATATACCTTATACAGCGCCCAGATAATCATCATACACCTTATACAGCGCCCAGATAATCATCATACACCTTATACAGCGCCCAGATAATCATCATATACCTTATACAGCACCCAGATAATCATCATACACCTTATACAGCGCCCAGATAATCATAATACACCATATACAGCCCCAGATAATCATCATACACCTTATACAGCACCCAGATAATCATCATATACCTTATACAGCACTCAGATAATCATCATACACCTTATACAGCACCCAGATAATCATCATATACCTTATACAGCCCCAGATAATCATCATATACCTTATACAGCACCCAGATAATCATCATATACCTTATACAGCGCCCAGATAATCATCATATACCTTATACAGCTCCCAGATAATCATCATACACCTTATACAGCTCCCAGATAATCATCATACACCTTATACAGCTCCCATATAATCATCATATACCTTATACAGCACCCAGATAATCATCATATACCTTATACAGCACCCAGATAATCATCATACACCTTATACAGCTCCCAGATAATCATCATACACCTTATACAGCTCCCAGATAATCATCATATACCTTATACAGCACCCAGATAATCATCATACACCTTATACAGCACCCAGATAATCATCATACACCTTATACAGCACCCAGATAATCATCATATACCTTATACAGCGCCCAGATAATCATCATATACCTTATACAGCACCCAGATAATCATCATATACCTTATACAGCGCCCAGATAATCATCATATACCTTATACAGCACCCAGATAATCATCATATACCTTATACAGCGCCCAGATAATCATCATACACCTTATACAGCGCCCAGATAATCATCATACACCTTATACAGCGCCCAGATAATCATCATACACCTTATACAGCTCCCAGATAATCATCATACACCTTATACAGCTCCCAGATAATCATCATACACCTTATACAAAGCCCAGATAATCATAATACACCATATACACAGCACAGATAATCATCATACACCTTATACAGCCCCAGATAATCATCATATACCTTATACAGCACCCAGATAATCATCATATACCTTATACAGCACCCAGATAATCATCATATACCTTATACAGCACCCAGATAATCATCATACACCTTATACAGCGCCCAGATAATCATCATACACCTTATACAAAGCCCAGATAATCATAATACACCATATACACAGCACAGATAATCATCATACACCTTATACAGCCCCAGATAATCATCATATACCTTATACAGCGCCCAGATAATCATCATATACCTTATACAGCACCCAGATAATCATCATACACCTTATACAGCACCCAGATAATCATCATACACCTTATACAGCGCCCAGATAATCATCATACACCTTATACAAAGCCCAGATAATCATAATACACCATATACACAGCACAGATAATCATCATACACCTTATACAGCCCCAGATAATCATCATATACCTTATACAGCGCCCAGATAATCATCATACACCTTATACAGCGCCCAGATAATCATCATACACCTTATACAGCACCCAGATAATCATCATACACCTTATACAGCTCCCAGATAATCATCATACACCTTATACAGCACCCAGATAATCATCATACACCTTATACAGCACCCAGATAATCATCATATACCTTATACAGCACCCAGATAATCATCATATACCTTATACAGCGCCCAGATAATCATCATACACCTTATACAGCACCCAGATAATCATCATATACCTTATACAGCGCCCAGATAATCATCATACACCTTATACAGCACCCAGATAATCATCATACACCTTATACAGCGCCCAGATAATCATCATATACCTTATACAGCGCCCAGATAATCATCATATACCTTATACAGCACCCAGATAATCATCATACACCTTATACAGCACCCAGATAATCATCATACACCTTATACAGCGCCCAGATAATCATCATACACCTTATACAGCGCCCAGATAATCATCATATACCTTATACAGCACCCAGATAATCATCATACACCTTATACAGCACCCAGATAATCATCATATACCTTATACAGCACCCAGATAATCATCATACACCTTATACAGCACAGATAATCATCATATACCTTATACAGCGCCCAGATAATCATAATACACCATATACACAGCACAGATAATCATCATACACCTTATACAGCACCCAGATAATCATCATACACCTTATACAGCTCCCAGATAATCATCATATACCTTATACAGCACCCAGATAATCATCATACACCTTATACAGCACCCAGATAATCATCATACACCTTATACAGCCCCAGATAATCATCATATACCTTATACAGCGCCCAGATAATCATCATATACCTTATACAGCGCCCAGATAATCATCATATACCTTATACAGCGCCCAGATAATCATCATACACCTTATACAGCGCCCAGATAATCATCATATACCTTATACAGCGCCCAGATAATCATCATATACCTTATACAGCGCCCAGATAATCATCATATACCTTATACAGCACCCAGATAATCATCATACACCTTATACAGCTCCCAGATAATCATCATACACCTTATACAGCTCCCAGATAATCATCATACACCTTATACAGCACCCAGATAATCATCATATACCTTATACAGCACCCAGATAATCATCATACACCTTATACAGCACCCAGATAATCATCATATACCTTATACAGCTCCCAGATAATCATCATACACCTTATACAGCTCCCAGATAATCATCATACACCTTATACAGCTCCCATATAATCATCATATACCTTATACAGCACCCAGATAATCATCATATACCTTATACAGCACCCAGATAATCATCATACACCTTATACAGCTCCCAGATAATCATCATACACCTTATACAGCTCCCAGATAATCATCATATACCTTATACAGCACCCAGATAATCATCATATACCTTATACAGCACCCAGATAATCATCATACACCTTATACAGCGCCCAGATAATCATCATATACCTTATACAGCACCCAGATAATCATCATACACCTTATACAGCTCCCAGATAATCATCATACACCTTATACAGCTCCCAGATAATCATCATACACCTTATACAGCTCCCAGATAATCATCATATACCTTATACAGCACCCAGATAATCATCATATACCTTATACAGCACCCAGATAATCATCATACACCTTATACAGCACCCAGATAATCATCATATACCTTATACAGCACCCAGATAATCATCATACACCTTATACAGCGCCCAGATAATCATCATATACCTTATACAGCACCTAGATAATCATCATACACCTTATACAGCACCCAGATAATCATCATACACCTTATACAGCACCCAGATAATCATCATATACCTTATACAGCGCCCAGATAATCATCATATACCTTATACAGCACCCAGATAATCATCATACACCTTATACAGCACCCAGATAATCATCATATACCTTATACAGCACCCAGATAATCATCATATACCTTATACAGCACCCAGATAATCATCATATACCTTATACAGCACCCAGATAATCATCATATACCTTATACAGCACCTAGATAATCATCATACACCTTATACAGCACCCAGATAATCATCATACACCTTATACAGCACCCAGATAATCATCATACACCTTATACAGCGCCCAGATAATCATCATATACCTTATACAGCGCCCAGATAATCATCATACACCTTATACAGCGCCCAGATAATCATCATATACCTTATACAGCACCCAGATAATCATCATATACCTTATACAGCACCCAGATAATCATCATATACCTTATACAGCGCCCAGATAATCATCATATACCTTATACAGCACCTAGATAATCATCATACACCTTATACAGCACCCAGATAATCATCATACACCTTATACAGCACCCAGATAATCATCATACACCTTATACAGCGCCCAGATAATCATCATATACCTTATACAGCGCCCAGATAATCATCATACACCTTATACAAAGCCCAGATAATCATAATACACCTTATACAGCCCCAGATAATCATCATACACCTTATACAGCACCCAGATAATCATCATACACCTTATACAGCCCCAGATAATCATCATACACCTTATACAGCCCCAGATAATCATCATATACCTTATACAGCGCCCAGATAATCATCATACACCTTATACAGCTCCCAGATAATCATCATACACCTTATACAGCTCCCAGATAATCATCATACACCTTATACAGCGCCCAGATAATCATCATACACCTTATACAGCCCCAGATAATCATCATACACCTTATACAGCTCCCAGATAATCATCATACACCTTATACAGCACCCAGATAATCATCATATACCTTATACAAAGCCCAGATAATCATCATACACCGTATACAGCACCCAGATAATCATCATACACCTTATACAGCACCCAGATAATCATCATACACCTTATACAGCACCCAGATAATCATCATATACCTTATACAGCGCCCAGATAATCATCATACACCTTATACAGCACCCAGATAATCATCATATACCTTATACAGCGCCCAGATAATCATCATACACCTTATACAGCACCCAGATAATCATCATATACCTTATACAGCACCCAGATAATCATCATACACCTTATACAGCACCCAGATAATCATCATATACCTTATACAGCGCCCAGATAATCATCATATACCTTATACAGCGCCCAGATAATCATCATACACCTTATACAGCACCCAGATAATCATCATATACCTTATACAGCGCCCAGATAATCATCATATACCTTATACAGCGCCCAGATAATCATCATATACCTTATACAGCACCCAGATAATCATCATACACCTTATACAGCACCCAGATAATCATCATACACCTTATACAGCGCCCAGATAATCATCATACACCTTATACAGCGCCCAGATAATCATCATACACCTTATACAGCACCCAGATAATCATCATACACCTTATACAGCACCCAGATAATCATCATACACCTTATACAGAGCCCAGATAATCATCATATACCTTATACAGCCCCAGATAATCATCATACACCTTATACAGCGCCCAGATAATCATCATACACCTTATACAGCCCCAGATAATCATCATACACCTTATACAGCCCCAGATAATCATCATACACCTTATACAGCACCCAGATAATCATCATACACCTTATACAGCGCCCAGATAATCATCATACACCTTATACAGCACCCAGATAATCATCATACACCTTATACAGCACCCAGATAATCATCATACACCTTATACAGAGCCCAGATAATCATCATATACCTTATACAGCACCCAGATAATCATCATATACCTTATACAGCCCCCAGATAATCATCATACACCTTATACAGCGCCCAGATAATCATCATACACCTTATACAGCTCCCAGATAATCATCATACACCTTATACAGCGCCCAGATAATCATCATATACCTTATACAGCACCCAGATAATCATCATACACCTTATACAGCACCCAGATAATCATCATACACCTTATACAGCGCCCAGATAATCATCATACACCTTATACAGCACCCAGATAATCATCATACACCTTATACAGCGCCCAGATAATCATCATATACCTTATACAGCACCCAGATAATCATCATACACCTTATACAGCACCCAGATAATCATCATACACCTTATACAGCGCCCAGATAATCATCATATACCTTATACAGCACCCAGATAATCATCATACACCTTATACAGCGCCCAGATAATCATCATATACCTTATACAGCACCCAGATAATCATCATATACCTTATACAGCGCCCAGATAATCATCATATACCTTATACATCGCCCAGATAATCATCATATACCTTATACAGCACCCAGATAATCATCATATACCTTATACAGCGCCCAGATAATCATCATACACCTTATACAGCGCCCAGATAATCATCATACACCTTATACAGCGCCCAGATAATCATCATACACCTTATACAGCACCCAGATAATCATCATACACCTTATACAGCACCCAGATAATCATCATACACCTTATACAGCACCCAGATAATCATCATACACCTCATACAGCACCCAGATAATCATCATACACCTTATACAGCGCCCAGATAATCATCATATACCTTATACAGCACCCAGATAATCATCATATACCTTATACAGCACCCAGATAATCATCATATACCTTATACAGCACCCAGATAATCATCATATACCTTATACAGCACCCAGATAATCATCATACACCTTATACAGCACCCAGATAATCATCATATACCTTATACAGCGCCCAGATAATCATCATATACCTTATACAGCACCCAGATAATCATCATATACCTTATACAGCACCCAGATAATCATCATATACCTTATACAGCACCCAGATAATCATCATATACCTTATACAGCGCCCAGATAATCATCATACACCTTATACAGCACCCAGATAATCATCATATACCTTATACAGCACCCAGATAATCATCATATACCTTATACAGCACCCAGATAATCATCATATACCTTATACAGCACCCAGATAATCATCATACACCTTATACAGCGCCCAGATAATCATCATATACCTTATACAGCACCTAGATAATCATCATACACCTTATACAGCACCCAGATAATCATCATATACCTTATACAGCGCCCAGATAATCATCATATACCTTATACAGCGCCCAGATAATCATCATACACCTTATACAGCGCCCAGATAATCATCATACACCTTATACAGCGCCCAGATAATCATCATACACCTTATACAGCGCCCAGATAATCATCATATACCTTATACAGCACCTAGATAATCATCATACACCTTATACAGCGCCCAGATAATCATCATATACCGTATACAGCACCCAGATAATCATCATATACCTTATACAGCACCCAGATAATCATCATACACCTTATACAGCCCCAGATAATCATCATATACCTTATACAGCGCCCAGATAATCATCATATACCTTATACAGCACCCAGATAATCATCATATACCTTATACAGCACCCAGATAATCATCATATACCTTATACAGCACCCAGATAATCATCATACACCTTATACAGCACCCAGATAATCATCATATACCTTATACAGCTCCCAGATAATCATCATACACCTTATACAGCACCCAGATAATCATCATATACCTTATACAGCACCCAGATAATCATCATACACCTTATACAGCACCCAGATAATCATCATACACCTTATACAGCACCCAGATAATCATCATACACCGTATACAGCACCCAGATAATCATCATATACCTTATACAGCACCCAGATAATCATCATACACCTTATACAGCACCCAGATAATCATCATATACCTTATACAGCACCCAGATAATCATCATACACCGTATACAGCGCCCAGATAATCATCATACACCTTATACAGCACCCAGATAATCATCATACACCGTATACAGCGCCCAGATAATCATCATACACCGTATACAGCGCCCAGATAATCATCATACACCTTATACAGCACCCAGATAATCATCATATACCTTATACAGCGCCCAGATAATCATCATACACCTTATACTGCACCCAGATAATCATCATATACCTTATACAGCGCCCAGATAATCATCATACACCGTATACAGCGCCCAGATAATCATCATACACCTTATACAGCACCCAGATAATCATCATACACCTTATACAGCACCCAGATAATCATCATACACCTTATACAAAGCCCAGATAATCATAATACACCATATACACAGCACAGATAATCATCATACACCTTATACAGCCCCAGATAATCATCATATACCTTATACAGCGCCCAGATAATCATCATACACCTTATACAGCTCCCAGATAATCATAATACACCTTATACAAAGCCCAGATAATCATCATACACCTTATACAGCACCCAGATAATCATCATATACCTTATACAGCGCCCAGATAATCATCATATACCTTATACAGCGCCCAGATAATCATCATATACCTTATACAGCACCCAGATAATCATCATACACCTTATACAGCACCCAGATAATCATCATACACCGTATACAGCACCCAGATAATCATCATATACCTTATACAGCACCCAGATAATCATCATACACCTTATACAGCACCCAGATAATCATCATATACCTTATACAGCACCCAGATAATCATCATACACCGTATACAGCGCCCAGATAATCATCATACACCTTATACAGCACCCAGATAATCATCATATACCTTATACAGCGCCCAGATAATCATCATATACCTTATACAGCACCCAGATAATCATCATACACCTTATACAGCACCCAGATAATCATCATACACCGTATACAGCACCCAGATAATCATCATATACCTTATACAGCACCCAGATAATCATCATACACCTTATACAGCACCCAGATAATCATCATATACCTTATACAGCACCCAGATAATCATCATACACCGTATACAGCGCCCAGATAATCATCATACACCTTATACAGCACCCAGATAATCATCATATACCTTATACAGCGCCCAGATAATCATCATACACCTTATACAGCACCCAGATAATCATCATATACCTTATACAGCGCCCAGATAATCATCATACACCGTATACAGCGCCCAGATAATCATCATATACCTTATACAGCACCCAGATAATCATCATACACCTTATACAGCACCCAGATAATCATCATACACCTTATACAGCACCCAGATAATCATCATACACCTTATACAGCTCCCAGATAATCATCATACACCTTATACAGTGCCCAGATAATCATCATACACCGTATACAGCGCCCAGATAATCATCATATACCTTATACAGCACCCAGATAATCATCATACACCTTATACAGCACCCAGATAATCATCATACACCTTATACAGCACCCAGATAATCATCATATACCTTATACAGCGCCCAGATAATCATCATACACCTTATACAGCACCCAGATAATCATCATATACCTTATACAGCGCCCAGATAATCATCATATACCTTATACAGCACCCAGATAATCATCATACACCTTATACAGCACCCAGATAATCATCATACACCTTATACAGCACCCAGATAATCATCATATACCTTATACAGCGCCCAGATAATCATCATACACCTTATACAGCTCCCAGATAATCATCATACACCTTATACAAAGCCCAGATAATCATCATACACCTTATACAGCTCCCAGATAATCATCATACACCGTATACAGCGCCCAGATAATCATCATATACCTTATACAGCACCCAGATAATCATCATACACCTTATACAGCACCCAGATAATCATCATACACCTTATACAGCACCCAGATAATCATCATATACCTTATACAAAGCCCAGATAATCATCATACACCGTATACAGCACCCAGATAATCATCATACACCTTATACAGCACCCAGAAAATCATCATACACCTTATACAGCACCCAGATAATCATCATATACCTTATACAGCGCCCAGATAATCATCATACACCTTATACAGCACCCAGATAATCATCATATACCTTATACAAAGCCCAGATAATCATCATACACCTTATACAGCACCCAGATAATCATCATACACCTTATACAGCACCCAGATAATCATCATATACCTTATACAGCGCCCAGATAATCATCATATACCTTATACAGCGCCCAGATAATCATCATATACCTTATACAGCACCCAGATAATCATCATACACCTTATACAGCACCCAGATAATCATCATACACCTTATACAGCGCCCAGATAATCATCATACACCTTATACAGCGCCCAGATAATCATCATACACCTTATACAGCTCCCAGATAATCATCATACACCTTATACAGCGCCCAGATAATCATCATATACCTTATACAGCGCCCAGATAATCATCATATACCTTATACAGCGCCCAGATAATCATCATACACCTTATACAGCGCCCAGATAATCATCATATACCTTATACAGCGCCCAGATAATCATCATACACCTTATACAGCGCCCAGATAATCATCATATACCTTATACAGCGCCCAGATAATCATCATACACCTTATACAGCGCCCAGATAATCATCATATACCTTATACAGCGCCCAGATAATCATCATATACCTTATACAGAGCCCAGATAATCATCATACACCTTATACAGCACCCAGATAATCATCATACACCTTATACAGCGCCCAGATAATCATCATATACCTTATACAGCTCCCAGATAATCATCATATACCTTATACAGCACCCAGATAATCATCATATACCTTATACAGCACCCAGATAATCATCATACACCTTATACAGCACCCAGATAATCATCATATACCTTATACAGCACCCAGATAATCATCATACACCTTATACAGCGCCCAGATAATCATCATATACCTTATACAGCACCTAGATAATCATCATACACCTTATACAGCACCCAGATAATCATCATACACCTTATACAGCGCCCAGATAATCATCATATACCTTATACAGCGCCCAGATAATCATCATATACCTATACAAAGCCCAGATAATCATAATACACCATATACACAGCACAGATAATCATCATACACCTTATACAGCCCCAGATAATCATCATATACCTTATACAGCTCCCAGATAATCATCATATACCTTATACAGCAACCAGATAATCATCATACACCTTATACAGCACCCAGATAATCATCATATACCTTATACAGCACCCAGATAATCATCATACACCTTATACAGCACCCAGATAATCATCATACACCTTATACAGCCCCAGATAATCATCATACACCTTATACAGCACCCAGATAATCATCATACACCTTATACAGCGCCCAGATAATCATCATACACCTTATACAGCGCCCAGATAATCATCATACACCTTATACAGCAACCAGATAATCATCATACACCTTATACAGCCCCAGATAATCATCATACACCTTATACAGCACCCAGATAATCATCATACACCTTATACAGCGCCCAGATAATCATCATACACCTTATACAGCGCCCAGATAATCATCATACACCTTATACAGCTCCCAGATAATCATCATACACCTTATACAGCACCCAGATAATCATCATATACCTTATACAGCGCCCAGATAATCATCATATACCTTATACAGCACCCAGATAATCATCATACACCTTATACAGCGCCCAGATAATCATCATACACCTTATACAGCGCCCAGATAATCATCATACACCTTATACAGCGCCCAGATAATCATCATATACCTTATACAGCTCCCAGATAATCATCATACACCTTATACAGCACCCAGATAATCATCATACACCTTATACAGCGCCCAGATAATCATCATATACCTTATACAGCGCCCAGATAATCATCATACACCTTATACAGCGCCCAGATAATCATCATACACCTTATACAGCGCCCAGATAATCATCATACACCTTATACAGCGCCCAGATAATCATCATACACCTTATACAGCGCCCAGATAATCATCATACACCTTATACAGCACCCAGATAATCATCATACACCTTATACAGCTCCCAGATAATCATCATACACCTTATACAGCGCCCAGATAATCATCATATACCTTATACAGCTCCCAGATAATCATCATACACCTTATACAGCGCCCAGATAATCATCATATACCTTATACAGCTCCCAGATAATCATCATACACCTTATACAGCACCCAGATAATCATCATATACCTTATACAGCACCCAGATAATCATCATATACCTTATACAGCACCCAGATAATCATCATACACCTTATACAGCACCCAGATAATCATCATATACCTTATACAGCGCTCAGATAATCATCATATACCTTATACAGCACCTAGATAATCATCATACACCTTATACAGCACCCAGATAATCATCATATACCTTATACAGCGCCCAGATAATCATCATATACCTTATACAAAGCCCAGATAATCATAATACACCATATACACAGCACAGATAATCATCATACACCTTATACAGCACCCAGATAATCATCATACACCTTATACAGCGCCCAGATAATCATCATATACCTTATACAGCGCCCAGATAATCATCATACACCTTATACAGCGCCCAGATAATCATCATACACCTTATACAGCGCCCAGATAATCATCATACACCTTATACAGCGCCCAGATAATCATCATATACCTTATACAGCTCCCAGATAATCATCATACACCTTATACAGCACCCAGATAATCATCATACACCTTATACAGCGCCCAGATAATCATCATATACCTTATACAGCGCCCAGATAATCATCATACACCTTATACAGCGCCCAGATAATCATCATATACCTTATACAGCTCCCAGATAATCATCATACACCTTATACAGCACCCAGATAATCATCATATACCTTATACAGCACCCAGATAATCATCATATACCTTATACAGCACCCAGATAATCATCATACACCTTATACAGCACCCAGATAATCATCATATACCTTATACAGCACCCAGATAATCATCATACACCTTATACAGCGCCCAGATAATCATCATATACCTTATACAGCACCTAGATAATCATCATACACCTTATACAGCACCCAGATAATCATCATATACCTTATACAAAGCCCAGATAATCATAATACACCATATACACAGCACAGATAATCATCATACACCTTATACAGCCCCAGATAATCATCATATACCTTATACAGCGCCCAGATAATCATCATACACCTTATACAGCGCCCAGATAATCATCATACACCTTATACAGCGCCCAGATAATCATCATACACCTTATACAGCGCCCAGATAATCATCATATACCTTATACAGCACCCAGATAATCATCATACACCTTATACAGCACCCAGATAATCATCATACACCTTATACAGCACCCAGATAATCATCATATACCTTATACAGCACCCAGATAATCATCATACACCTTATACAGCGCCCAGATAATCATCATATACCTTATACAGCACCCAGATAATCATCATATACCTTATACAGCGCCCAGATAATCATCATACACCTTATACAGCACCCAGATAATCATCATACACCTTATACAGCTCCCAGATAATCATCATACACCGTATACAGCACCCAGATAATCATCATATACCTTATACAGCGCCCAGATAATCATCATATACCTTATACAGCTCCCAGATAATCATCATATACCTTATACAGCGCCCAGATAATCATCATACACCTTATACAGCACCCAGATAATCATCATACACCTTATACAGCACCCAGATAATCATCATACACCTTATACAGCGCCCAGATAATCATCATATACCTTATACAGCACCCAGATAATCATCATATACCTTATACAGCGCCCAGATAATCATCATACACCTTATACAGCGCCCAGATAATCATCATACACCTTATACAGCGCCCAGATAATCATCATATACCTTATACAGCGCCCAGATAATCATCATACACCTTATACAGCGCCCAGATAATCATCATACACCTTATACAGCGCCCAGATAATCATCATACACCTTATACAGCGCCCAGATAATCATCATACACCTTATACAGCGCCCAGATAATCATCATATACCTTATACAGCACCCAGATAATCATCATATACCTTATACAGCACCCAGATAATCATCATACACCTTATACAGCGCCCAGATAATCATCATATACCTTATACAGCGCCCAGATAATCATCATACACCTTATACAGCGCCCAGATAATCATCATACACCTTATACAGCGCCCAGATAATCATCATACACCTTATACAGCGCCCAGATAATCATCATACACCTTATACAGCGCCCAGATAATCATCATATACCTTATACAGCACCCAGATAATCATCATATACCTTATACAGCACCCAGATAATCATCATATACCTTATACAGCACCCAGATAATCATCATACACCTTATACAGCGCCCAGATAATCATCATACACCTTATACAGCGCCCAGATAATCATCATACACCTTATACAGCGCCCAGATAATCATCATATACCTTATACAGCGCCCAGATAATCATCATATACCTTATACAGCACCCAGATAATCATCATATACCTTATACAGCGCCCAGATAATCATCATACACCTTATACAGCACCCAGATAATCATCATACACCTTATACAGCGCCCAGATAATCATCATACACCTTATACAGCGCCCAGATAATCATCATATACCTTATACAGCGCCCAGATAATCATCATACACCTTATACAGCACCCAGATAATCATCATATACCTTATACAGCGCCCAGATAATCATCATACACCTTATACAGCGCCCAGATAATCATCATACACCTTATACAGCGCCCAGATAATCATCATACACCTTATACAGCGCCCAGATAATCATCATATACCTTATACAGCGCCCAGATAATCATCATATACCTTATACAGCGCCCAGATAATCATAATACACCATATACAGCCCCAGATAATCATCATACACCTTATACAGCACCCAGATAATCATCATATACCTTATACAGCGCCCAGATAATCATCATACACCTTATACAGCTCCCAGATAATCATCATACACCTTATACAGCTCCCAGATAATCATCATATACCTTATACAGCACCCAGATAATCATCATACACCTTATACAGCACCCAGATAATCATCATACACCTTATACAGCACCCAGATAATCATCATATACCTTATACAGCACCCAGATAATCATCATACACCTTATACAGCGCCCAGATAATCATCATATACCTTATACAGCACCCAGATAATCATCATATACCTTATACAGCGCCCAGATAATCATCATATACCTTATACAGCGCCCAGATAATCATCATATACCTTATACAGCACCCAGATAATCATCATATACCTTATACAGCGCCCAGATAATCATCATACACCTTATACAGCGCCCAGATAATCATCATACACCTTATACAGCTCCCAGATAATCATCATACACCTTATACAGCTCCCAGATAATCATCATACACCTTATACAAAGCCCAGATAATCATAATACACCATATACACAGCACAGATAATCATCATACACCTTATACAGCCCCAGATAATCATCATATACCTTATACAGCACCCAGATAATCATCATATACCTTATACAGCACCCAGATAATCATCATATACCTTATACAGCACCCAGATAATCATCATACACCTTATACAGCGCCCAGATAATCATCATACACCTTATACAAAGCCCAGATAATCATAATACACCATATACACAGCACAGATAATCATCATACACCTTATACAGCCCCAGATAATCATCATATACCTTATACAGCGCCCAGATAATCATCATATACCTTATACAGCACCCAGATAATCATCATACACCTTATACAGCACCCAGATAATCATCATACACCTTATACAGCGCCCAGATAATCATCATACACCTTATACAAAGCCCAGATAATCATAATACACCATATACACAGCACAGATAATCATCATACACCTTATACAGCCCCAGATAATCATCATATACCTTATACAGCGCCCAGATAATCATCATACACCTTATACAGCGCCCAGATAATCATCATACACCTTATACAGCACCCAGATAATCATCATACACCTTATACAGCTCCCAGATAATCATCATACACCTTATACAAAGCCCAGATAATCATCATACACCTTATACAGCGCCCAGATAATCATCATATACCTTATACAGCGCCCAGATAATCATCATATACCTTATACAGCACCCAGATAATCATCATACACCTTATACAGCACCCAGATAATCATCATACACCTTATACAGCGCCCAGATAATCATCATACACCTTATACAGCGCCCAGATAATCATCATATACCTTATACAGCACCCAGATAATCATCATACACCTTATACAGCACCCAGATAATCATCATATACCTTATACAGCACCCAGATAATCATCATACACCTTATACAGCACAGATAATCATCATATACCTTATACAGCGCCCAGATAATCATAATACACCATATACACAGCACAGATAATCATCATACACCTTATACAGCACCCAGATAATCATCATACACCTTATACAGCTCCCAGATAATCATCATATACCTTATACAGCACCCAGATAATCATCATACACCTTATACAGCACCCAGATAATCATCATACACCTTATACAGCCCCAGATAATCATCATATACCTTATACAGCGCCCAGATAATCATCATATACCTTATACAGCGCCCAGATAATCATCATACACCTTATACAGCGCCCAGATAATCATCATATACCTTATACAGCGCCCAGATAATCATCATATACCTTATACAGCGCCCAGATAATCATCATATACCTTATACAGCACCCAGATAATCATCATACACCTTATACAGCTCCCAGATAATCATCATACACCTTATACAGCTCCCAGATAATCATCATACACCTTATACAGCACCCAGATAATCATCATATACCTTATACAGCACCCAGATAATCATCATACACCTTATACAGCACCCAGATAATCATCATACACCTTATACAGCTCCCAGATAATCATCATACACCTTATACAGCTCCCAGATAATCATCATATACCTTATACAGCACCCAGATAATCATCATATACCTTATACAGCACCCAGATAATCATCATACACCTTATACAGCGCCCAGATAATCATCATATACCTTATACAGCACCCAGATAATCATCATATACCTTATACAGCACCCAGATAATCATCATACACCTTATACAGCGCCCAGATAATCATCATATACCTTATACAGCACCTAGATAATCATCATACACCTTATACAGCACCCAGATAATCATCATATACCTTATACAGCGCCCAGATAATCATCATATACCTTATACAGCGCCCAGATAATCATCATACACCTTATACAAAGCCCAGATAATCATAATACACCTTATACAGCCCCAGATAATCATCATACACCTTATACAGCACCCAGATAATCATCATACACCTTATACAGCCCCAGATAATCATCATACACCTTATACAGCCCCAGATAATCATCATATACCTTATACAGCGCCCAGATAATCATCATACACCTTATACAGCTCCCAGATAATCATCATACACCTTATACAGCTCCCAGATAATCATCATACACCTTATACAGCGCCCAGATAATCATCATACACCTTATACAGCCCCAGATAATCATCATACACCTTATACAGCTCCCAGATAATCATCATACACCTTATACAGCACCCAGATAATCATCATATACCTTATACAGCACCCAGATAATCATCATATACCTTATACAGCGCCCAGATAATCATCATACACCGTATACAGCACCCAGATAATCATCATATACCTTATACAGCACCCAGATAATCATCATATACCTTATACAGCACCCAGATAATCATCATATACCTTATACAGCCCCAGATAATCATCATACACCTTATACAGCCCCAGATAATCATCATATACCTTATACAGCGCCCAGATAATCATCATACACCTTATACAGCTCCCAGATAATCATCATACACCTTATACAGCTCCCAGATAATCATCATACACCTTATACAGCTCCCAGATAATCATCATACACCTTATACAGCTCCCAGATAATCATCATACACCTTATACAGCGCCCAGATAATCATCATACACCTTATACAGCACCCAGATAATCATCATACACCTTATACAGCGCCCAGATAATCATCATATACCTTATACAGCTCCCAGATAATCATCATACACCTTATACAGCGCCCAGATAATCATCATATACCTTATACAGCGCCCAGATAATCATCATACACCTTATACAGCGCCCAGATAATCATCATATACCTTATACAGCACCCAGATAATCATCATACACCTTATACAGCGCCCAGATAATCATCATACACCTTATACAGCGCCCAGATAATCATCATACACCTTATACAGCGCCCAGATAATCATCATATACCTTATACAGCACCCAGATAATCATCATATACCTTATACAGCGCCCAGATAATCATCATACACCTTATACAGCGCCCAGATAATCATCATACACCTTATACAGCGCCCAGATAATCATCATACACCTTATACAGCGCCCAGATAATCATCATACACCTTATACAGCGCCCAGATAATCATCATATACCTTATACAGCACCCAGATAATCATCATATACCTTATACAGCACCCAGATAATCATCATACACCTTATACAGCACCCAGATAATCATCATACACCTTATACAGCTCCCAGATAATCATAATACACCTTATACAGCGCCCAGATAATCATCATACACCTTATACAGCACCCAGATAATCATCATACACCTTATACAGCTCCCAGATAATCATCATACACCTTATACAGCACCCAGATAATCATCATACACCTTATACAGCTCCCAGATAATCATAATACACCTTATACAGCGCCCAGATAATCATCATACACCTTATACAGCACCCAGATAATCATCATACACCTTATACAGCACCCAGATAATCATCATATACCTTATACAGCGCCCAGATAATCATCATACACCTTATACAGCGCCCAGATAATCATCATACACCTTATACAGCGCCCAGATAATCATCATATACCTTATACAGCACCCAGATAATCATCATATACCTTATACAGCGCCCAGATAATCATCATACACCTTATACAAAGCCCAGATAATCATAATACACCATATACACAGCACAGATAATCATCATACACCTTATACAGCGCCCAGATAATCATCATACACCTTATACAGCGCCCAGATAATCATCATACACCTTATACAGCACCCAGATAATCATCATACACCTTATACAGCGCCCAGATAATCATCATACACCTTATACAGCGCCCAGATAATCATCATATACCTTATACAGCCCCAGATAATCATCATACACCTTATACAGCTCCCAGATAATCATCATACACCTTATACAGCACCCAGATAATCATCATACACCTTATACAGCACCCAGATAATCATCATACACCTTATACAGCACCCAGATAATCATCATACACCTTATACAGCCCCAGATAATCATCATATACCTTATACAGCGCCCAGATAATCATCATATACCTTATACAGCGCCCAGATAATCATCATACACCTTATACAGCACCCAGATAATCATCATACACCTTATACAGCACCCAGATAATCATCATACACCTTATACAGCTCCCAGATAATCATCATACACCTTATACAGCACCCAGATAATCATCATACACCTTATACAGCACCCAGATAATCATCATATACCTTATACAGCACCCAGATAATCATCATACACCTTATACAGCACCCAGATAATCATCATATACCTTATACAGCACCCAGATAATCATCATATACCTTATACAGCGCCCAGATAATCATCATATACCTTATACAGCTCCCAGATAATCATCATACACCTTATACAGCTCCCAGATAATCATCATACACCTTATACAGAGCCATTACACAGTATACATCTATACAGCACATGCATTATTCTATACACAATGGACATCTATGCAGCACATGCATTAAGTTATGGCCATGGTCGCGGACCGCCGGCTTGCCTTACCTACCAGCGGCCACGACCGCAGACCTATGAGCTACAGCTATCATCTCCCTCCTCGGAGATGCCAGCACTGCCCCACTGCTCTTTTTAGGTTGCGCGCGCACGCTCGTCCCTGGCCTTGAAGGCCAGCGCGTGCACCTGTATAAAGCTCCCTATCCAATCCCTACGCACTCTGTCGTGAAAAAAGGACTCTTTCTCCTTGCCTGAGCGTTGTTGTGTCTGCCCATGTTTGTTATTGCAAATGGTCCCTTAGTTGTACCCTGTATCCCGTGTTCCCGAATCCTGTACTCCGTTTCTGGTATCCAATAATTGGTTTTGTTCCAGCTAAAGTCTAGTGTCGAAGTTTAGTGTTGGAGTCGAGAGTTTCAACTGTGCCAAGTGTCATCTGTGCCAAGTGTGTACCACGCCAAGCAGGGGCGTAACTAGGAAAGACTAGGCCCCATAGCAAACTTTTGACTGCCCCCCCCCCGCAAACAACACCCCCCAGAACCCATGCCCATTTATCAGTTCTGTGTGCAATGTAAAAATACAGCTAGGCCACCAAGTGTGTATATGTATGTGTGTGTGTGTGGATAGATAGATAGATAGATAGATAGATAGATAGATAGATAGATAGATAGATAGATAGATAGATAGATAGATAGATAGATAGATAGATAGATAGATAGATATGAGATAGATAGATAGATAGATAGATAGATAGATAGATAGATAGATAGATAGATAGATAGATAGATAGATAGATAGATAGATAGATAGATAGATAGATATGAGATAGATAGATAGATAGATAGATAGATAGATAGATAGATAGATAGATAGATAGATAGATAGATAGATAGATAGATAAATAGATAGATAGATAGATAGATAGATAGATATGAGATAGATAGATAGATAGATAGATAGATAGATAGATAGATAGATAGATAGATAGATAGATAGATAGATAGATAGATAGATATGAGATAGATAGATAGATAGATAGATAGATAGATAGATAGATAGATAGATAGATAGATAGATAGATAGATAGATAGATATGAGATAGATAGATAGATAGATAGATAGATAGATAGATAGATAGATAGATAGATAGATAGATAGATAGATAGATAGATAGATAGATAGATAGATAGATATGAGATAGATAGATAGATAGATAGATAGATAGATAGATAGATAGATAGATAGATAGATAGATAGATAGATAGATATGAGATAGATAGATAGATAGATAGATAGATAGATAGATAGATAGATAGATAGATAGATAGATAGATAGATAGATAGATAGATAGATATGAGATAGATAGATAGATACATAGATAGATAGATAGATAGATAGATAGATAGATAGATAGATAGATAGATAGATAGATAGATAGATAGATAGATATGAGATAGATAGATAGATAGATAGATAGATAGATAGATAGATAGATAGATAGATAGATAGATAGATAGATAGATAGATATGAGATAGATAGATAGATAGATAGATAGATAGATAGATAGATAGATAGATAGATAGATAGATAGATAGATAGATAGATAGATAGATAGATAGATAGATAGATAGATAGATAGATATGAGATAGATAGATAGATAGATAGATAGATAGATAGATAGATAGATAGATAGATAGATAGATAGATAGATAGATATGAGATAGATAGATAGATAGATAGATAGATAGATAGATAGATAGATAGATAGATAGATAGATAGATAGATAGATAGATATGAGATAGATAGATAGATAGATAGATAGATAGATATGAGATAGATAGATAGATAGATAGATAGATAGATAGATAGATAGATAGATAGATAGATAGATAGATAGATAGATAGATAGATAGATAGATATGAGATAGATAGATAGATAGATAGATAGATAGATAGATAGATAGATAGATAGATAGATAGATAGATAGATAGATAGATAGATAGATAGATAGATAGATAGATAGATATGAGATAGATAGATAGATAGAAAGATATGAGATAGATAGATAGATAGATAGATAGATAGATAGATAGATAGATAGATAGATAGATAGATAGATAGATAGATAGATAGATAGATAGATAGATAGATAGATAGATAGATAGATAGATAGATAGATAGATAGATATGAGATAGATAGATAGATAGATAGATATGAGATAGATATGGGATAGATAGATAGATAGATAGATAGATAGATAGATAGATAGATAGATAGATAGATAGATAGATAGATAGATAGATAGATAGATAGATAGATAGATAGATAGATAGATAGATAGATAGATAGATAGATAGATAGGAAAAACACAGCACTCAAGGTAAACTGAACATCAGGCCATGTGCACGTTACCAGTAGAAGGAAGAATCAACTCCTCAGATTAAGATAACAGGAACAGAGGACAAGTAACAGCACCAGGACTTCAGTGTTGGGGAGATGTTGGTTTATTCACCACCAGGTGGAAAGAATGATCAACGTTTCGCTTCACACCTGAACCTTTCTCAAGCTAATTTCAAAAGTGCACAGTGCCACATATATATAGGGATACACAGGATATACAGTAAATAGTGCAATTAATAATACATGCTAAAGATTAGTTAATACAAAGAACATAATCATACAAAAAGTGAAAATATATCAATCAATGTGACCAATAAATGTGTTAAAAAACAACATCTCTCAATATTAGGTAAATAATGCAAAGATAACTAAGGTAATAATTAGCCTAATAAATGACATCAACTCATAATGAAGGGGAGGAGCAGAGGGAGTCTTTCAATCCAGTTGTAGTGGAAAAGAACAGAAGTTACAATGTAACAGAGAGCACATAGTAAACACAACGGAATCTATCATTTGCATGAAGAAAAGATCTATATATAATCCTTGGAACAAAATTAATTGAGAAACGTAACCTCTGCTCCCGTGATGTACATCCCTTAATATAAGTTGGTATCTGTAGATAAAAAGACAAAGAAAGATTGTATCTATATTTGTGTGAATTTAAAAACAATAATATGAAGAAAAATCCCACCTACACTCAAGAGAATGAATCGGATATAACTGTTTCGGACTCATGACAGATTATGTCAAATATGTGGAAAATATGTGTAATCCACATTAAGTCCCTTTGGGGACATGGTTCCAAGAGTAAAAATCCACTCAAGTTCTTTGCGTTTGAGGGCCAGCTCTCTATCACCTCCTTGTCTATTTAGGGGTACAGAATCAATACTTTTAAAGCGCATTAGGGATACATTGTGTCTACAGTCTACAAAATGTCTAGATACTGGTAGATCTCGTCTCTTGGTGTTAATACTAGACTTATGGTTGCTCATTCTAAGAGTTACTTCAGTAGTGGTCTCACCCACACAATATAGGCCGGAGTGAGAACTCAATAAATAAGTTGCAAAGGTGGTTTTACAGGTATAGAAGCCATGAATTTTAAAGGTTTTACCTGTTTGTGGATGACAAAAGCTATCTCCCTTAATCATGTGATTACACATATTACATCCCAGGCACGGAAAACATCCATGTTTTGGAGGGGCCAAAACACTTTGTGACATCTTGATTTTAGATCCAATCTCTGCCCTTACTAGCCTATTTCTAATGGTTCTACCTTTGCGATATGCTAATAATGGTGGTTCTTGAAATTCCTTGATCAAGGGAAAAGCCCTAGTCAATAGGCGCCATTCTCTTCTTAAAATATTTCCAATTTCTGAACTAGATGTAGAGAAAGTTGAGACAAAATGTATACGAACATTTCTCTTATGTCCCACTGTTGTTGTCTATCCATTGTGATTGTCTGTCTTTTATATATATATTGAGCATATCGATTGGATATCCCCTACTTCTAAATTTATTACACATCTCGTCCACTCTTTTGGATAACTGATTTTCATTACTGACAATTCTTCTAACTCTGAGAAGTTGGCTAAAAGGCAATGATCTCACAATAGCCCTAGGGTGTCCACTATTGTAGTGCAACAGACTATTTCTATCAGTTTTCTTAGAGAATATGTCTGTAGTTAGAATTCCATCTTGTAAATAAATTTTAGTGTCCAAAAATTCAACGGAAGAGCCAGAATAGATCATGGTAAATTTGATCCCCTGACACATATCATTTAAAAAGACATGAAATTGATTCAATTCATCCTCTGAACAGGTCCAGATGAGGAAGACATCGTCTATGTATCGCCACCACCGCAAGACATGCCTAAGTGGTGGGACACATAGACAAGGTCCTCCTCAATCCGCCGCATGAAAATATTAGCATATGTCGGGGCCATGTTAGACCCCATGGCCGTACCCCTTTTCTGAAGGTAAAATTCATCACCAACCATAAAATAATTTTTAGTGAGTATAAACTCAAGTAATGTTTTAACAAATTCAATTTTTTTATCAGAGAAATCCAAACGTGTCAGGTAGTGAAGAGCAGCTTCAATGCCTAGGGAGTGGTCTATGGAGGTATAAAGACTTCCAACATCAAGGGTAACAAGGATAGACCGGCCAGGGGCCCCAAGAGAGCCAATCCTGACGAGAAAATCAGTGGTATCCCTGATGTAGCAGTCAGCCCCCATAGCAAACTGCCGCAAAATTTTATCCACAAAGATAGCTGCTGGAACAAATAACGAGTCACTCCCTGACAAAATAGGGCGACCTGGGGGTTTTAATGGATCCTTATGAATTTTTGGAAGAAGGTAAAGCACCGGAGTAACCGGATGCCTTACCTTCAAAAATTCACAGAGGTCCTTGTCAATGATCTTAAATAAAAAAGCCTTAGTTATCTTTGCATTATTTACCTAATATTGAGAGATGTTGTTTTTTAACACATTTATTGGTCACATTGATTGATATATTTTCACTTTTTGTATGATTATGTTCTTTGTATTAACTAATCTTTAGCATGTATTATTAATTGCACTATTTACTGTATATCCTGTGTATCCCTATATATATGTGGCACTGTGCACTTTTGAAATTAGCTTGAGAAAGGTTCAGGTGTGAACCGAAACGTTGATCATTCTTTCCACCTGGTGGTGAATAAACCAACATCTCCCCAACACTGAAGTCCTGGTGCTGTTACTTGTCCTCTGTTCCTGTTATATATATATATATATATATATATATATATATATATATATATATATATATATATATATTTATATATGTATATATATATATGGAGACAGCATATCTATAGAACTACGACCCTATAGCTGGATAGGATTAGATACAGTGGCTCAGCAGAGATTGTGAGACTGTCCTCCGCCCGCCCTGTGAGACTGTCCTCCATCCGTCCTGTAAGACTGTCCTCCGCCCGTCCTGTGAGACTGTCCTCCGCCCGCCCTGTGAGACTGTCCCCCCCTGTCCTGTGAGACTGTCCTCCGCCCGTCCTGTGAGACTGTCCTCCGCCCGTCCTGAGACTGTCCTCCGCCCGTCCTGTGAGACTGTCCTCCGCCCGTCCTGTGAGACTGTCCTCCGCCCGTTCTGTGAGACTGTCCTCCGTCCGTCCTGTGAGACTGTCCTCCGCCCGTCCTGTGAGACTGTCCTCCGCCTGTCCTGTGAGACTGTCCCCCCCATCCTGTGAGACTGTCCTCCGCCCGTCCTGTGAGACTGTCCTCCGCCCGTCCTGTGAGACTGTCCTCCGCCCATCCTGTGAGACTGCCCCCGCCCGTCCTGTGAGACTGCCCCCCGCCCGTCCTGTGAGACTGTCCTCCGCCCGTCCCGTGACTGTCCTCTGCCCGTCCTGTGATACTGCCCCCCGTCCTGTGATACTGTCCTCCATCCGTCCTGTGAGACTATTCCTCCGCCCGTCCTGTGAGACTGTCCTCCGCCCGTCCTTTGACTGTCCTCCGCCCGTCCTGTGAGACTGTCCCCCCTGTCCTATGAGACTGTCCTCCGCGCCGTCCTGTGAGACTGTCCTCCGCCCATCCTGTGAGACTGTCCCCCCTGTCCTATGAGACTGTCCTCCGCCCGTCCTGTGAGACTGTCCTCCGCCCGTCCTTTGACTGTCCTCCGCCCGTCCTGTGAGACTGTCCCCCCCGTCCTGTGAGACTGTCCTCCGCCCGTCCTGTGAGACTGTCCTCCGCCTGTCCTGTGAGACTGTCCTCTGCCCGTCCTGTGAGACTGCCCCCGCCCGTCCTGTGAGACTACCCCCCGCCCGTCCTGTGAGACTGTCCTCCGCCCGTCCTGTGAGACTGTCCTCCGCCCGTCCTGTGAGACTGTCCTCCGCCCGTCCTGTGAGACTGTCCCTCCATCCGTCCTGTGAGACTGTCCCCTGCCCATCCTGTGAGACGGTCCATTATATATACACAGTATACATCTATACAGCACATACATTATATATATACACACAGTGTACATCTATACAGCACATACATTATATACACACAGTATACATCTATACAGCACATACATTATATATACACAGTATACATCTATACAGCACATACATTATATATACACACAGTGTACATCTATACAGCACATACATTATATACACACAGTATACATCTATACAGCACATACATTATATATACACAGTATACATCTATACAGCACATACATTATATATACACACACAGTGTACATCTATTCAGCACATACATTATATACACACAGTATACATCTATACAGCACATACATTATATATACACAGTATACATCTATACAGCACATACATTATATATACACACAGTGTACATCTATACAGCACATACATTATATATACACACAGTGTACATCTATACAGCACATACATTATATATACAGTGGACATCTATACAGCACATACATTATATATACACAGTGTACATCTATACAGCACATACATTATATATACCCAGTATACATCTATACAGCACATACATTATATATACAGTATACAGGACATACATTATATATACACAGTGTACATCTATACAGCACATACATTATATATACAGTGGACATCTATACAGCACATACATTATATATACACAGTGTACATCTATACAGCACATACATTATATATACACAGTGTACATCTATACAATACATACATTATATTTACACAGTGTACATCTATACAATACATACATTATATTTACACAGTGTACATCTATACAGCACATACATTATATATACACAGTGTACAGCTATACAGCACATACATTATATATACATAGTATACAGCACATACATTATATATAAACAGTGTACATCTATACAACACATACATTATATATAAACAGTGTACATCTATACAGCACATACATTATATATACACAGTGCACATCTATACAACACATACATTATATATAAACAGTGTACATCTATACAGCACATACATTATATATACACAGTGCACATCTATACAACACATACATTATATATAAACAGTGTACATCTATACAGCACATACATTATATATACACAGTGTACATCTATACAGCACATACATTATATATACACACAGTGTACATCTATACAGCACATACATTATATATACACAGTATACATCTATACAGCACATACATTATGTCCATACTAATCTTTTCCTTTTATTTGCCAGTCTCAGATATGGGTTTTTCTTTGCCACTCTGCCCTGAAGGCCGGCATCCCGGAGTCGCCTCTTCACTGTAGACGTTGACACTGGCGTTTTGCGGGTACT
Organism: Rhinoderma darwinii; assembly: GCF_050947455.1. Lineage (NCBI taxonomy): Eukaryota > Metazoa > Chordata > Amphibia > Anura > Rhinodermatidae > Rhinoderma > Rhinoderma darwinii. The sequence goes on from NW_027464068.1 coordinate 113,171, forward strand.
ATTTAATGAAGCTGCCAGTTGAGGACCTTTGAGGCGTCTATTTCTCAAACTAGAGACTCTAATGTACTTGTCTTGTTGCTCAGTTGTGCAGCGGGGCCTCCCACTTCTCTTTCTACTCTGGTTAGAGCCTGTGTATGCTGTCCTCTGAAGGGAGTAGTACACACCGTTGTAGGAAATCTTCAGTTTCTTGGCAATTTCTCGCATGGAATAGCCTTCATTTCTAAGAACAAGAATAGACTGTCGAGTTTCACATGAAAGCTCTCTTTTTCTAGCCATTTTGAGAGTTTAATCGAACCCACAAATGTAATGCTCCAGATTCTCAACTAGCTCAAAGGAAGGTCAGTTTTATAGCTCCTCTAAACAGCAAAACTGTTTACAGCGGTGCTAACATAATTGCACAAGGGTTTTCCAGTGTTTTCTAATCATCCATTAGCCGTCTAACACAGTTAGCAAACACAATGTACCATTAGAACACTGGAGTGATGGTTGCTGGAAATGGGCCTCTATACACCTATGTAGATATTGCATTAACAACCAGACGTTTGCAGCTAGAATAGTCATTTACACATTAACAATGTATAGAGTGGATTTCTGATTCATTTCATGTTATCTTCATTGAGAAAAACTGGGCTTTTCTTTAAAAAATAAGGAAATTTCTAAGTGACCCTAAACTTTTGAATGGTAGTGTATGTATATACACTATATATATACAGCACAGACATTGGACAGAGGAAGATTGGAAAAAAGTGTTATGGACAGACGAATGGAAGTTTGAGGTGTTTGGATCACACAGAAGAACATTTGTGAGACACAGAACAACTGAAAAGATGCTGGAAGAGCCTGACGCCATCTGTCAAGCATGGTGGAGGTCATGTGATGGTCTGGGGTAAAGTGGGAGATTTGTACAAGGTAGAAGGGATTGTGAATAAGGAATGCGATCACTCCGCAACGCCATGCCATACCCTGTGGACAGCGCTTGATTGGAGCCAATTTCATCCTACAACAGGACAATGACCCAAAGCACCTCCAAATGATGCAAGAACTATTTAGGGAAGAAGCCGGCAGCCGGTATTCTATCTGTAATGGAGTGGCCAGCGCAGTCACCAGATCTCACCCCCATAGAGCTGTTGTGGGAGGAGCTTGACCGTATGGTACGCAAGAAGTGCCCATCAAGCCAATCCAACTTGTGGGAGGGGCTTCTGGAAGCATGGGGGGGGGGAATGTCTCCCGATGACCTCAGCAAATTAACAGCTCGAATGCCAAAGGTCTGCAATGCTGGAATTGCTGCAAATGGAGCGACCAAAGCAAAGTCTGAAGGAGAAAATCATTATTTCTAACCTTGTCAATGTCTGGACTATATTTTCTAGTCATTTTTCAACTCATTTGATAAATATAAGTGTGAGATTTCATGGAAAACACAAAATTGTCTGGATGACCCCAAACTTTTGAACAGCAGTGTATATACAGTGGACATCTATACAGCACATACATTATATATACACAGTATACATCTATACAGCACATACATTATATATACACAGTGCACATCTATACAGAACATACATTATATATACACAGTGCACATCTATACAGCACATACATTATATATACAGTGTACATCTATACAGCACATACATTATATATACAGTATACATCTATACAGCACATACATTATATATACACAGTATACATCTATACAGCACATACATTATATATACACAGTATACATCTATACAGCACATACATTATATATACACAGTATACATCTATACAGCACATACATTATATATACACAGTGCACATCTATACAGAACATACATTATATATACA
>NW_027464068.1:120000-132500 GCF_050947455.1 Rhinoderma darwinii
AATGAAGATACAAGAGATATAACTAGCACTGGCGTGGATAATGAGGACACAGGAGATATAACTAGCACTGGTGTGGATGATGACACAGGAGATATAACTAGCACTGGTGTGGACGATGAAGATACAGGAGATATAACTAGCACTGGTGTGGATGATGAAGACACAGGAGATATAACTAGCACTGGTGTGGATGATGAAGACACAGGAGATATAACTAGCACTGGTGTGGACGATGAAGATACAGGAGATATAACTAGCACTGGTGTGGATGATGAAGACACAGGAGATATAACTAGCACTGGACCTCCTGAAACCTTTAACACTGAGATCACCAGTGCCAGTTCTGAAAGCCCAACTGAGGTTAAGGCACACGATACAGCCCCACTTTTGAGCAATGGTGTTTGCGCTTCTCCTGGCGATGTGTTTCCTGCATTCCCTTCATCCCAGGATTTCCAAGAGGTTGAGGAACCCAACTGTATTGTTACCTTGAGGTCTGATTTGTCCTTGTCCAATGATGTTGTGGATGTTACGCTCAGTATGGACTCTCCAGGCACACAGTCTTCTAACATGGATGAGGATGACACTGGAGTGTCAGCGAGTTCTAAGGTGGAAGAAGGAGTGTTGGCGGAGCAGGTCTGCGAAGGACAACATGATACTGGTCCCAACAGCAGTGGTGACCTTCATGATGGTGAGACTTCAGACCCTTTTCAAATATGCCCATGGCCCTTGTTTTCTCAAACCGATTGGACTACTATCTCCCCATCTTTTGCCACCAAGTTCTCAGGAGTCGCTACAGTTCTGAACGGTGACTGTGTTTTCGGGTGTGATCTTTGCCTGGGTGGTGGGTCAGCGTTACCCAATGTGTTGTGGTGGAATGCAGTGGGGAGGAGGGTGTCTGGATGGGCCATGTGGAGTCTGCAGAAACCTGTAAACTGGATAAAAGGTCCCAAGAAACCTCCAGACCCCAGAGACTCCATCTCACGGGCTGGACTGTCCTGGAGGCCACCGGATCAGCTCTTCCAAAGCGAACAGATGACGTGGAACTTTTGTGGAAGTGTCTTGAACTTTGTGGTTGTGTTTCCAGACATTGCTCTTAGCCCCGGATGTACATGTGCACTGGACTTTCTTTACAGCCTGTGGACTGTTCTTATTGAACTGTAATAAGTGGCTTATGAGTGAGGTGGCCAGCGGATCAACAGAGTTTACGGCTACTCTATGGTTTTCGCCAGAGCCGACAGCAAGGTGGAATGGTTTTTGCTGCATAGAACCAGGTTGTTTTAACAGAGTTCGGTGTTGGAAAAGAGGTGCAATGCAGGCTATACCAGAACAGATAACAAGACAGCCAGAGGGTAAACAGAAAATCCAAATCACAAAGCTACGGGATGTCAGGAAAAGCAGAGGTTCGTAGCAGCCGGGATAAGAAAGTCCAAATCCGTAAGCAAGGGGTAATCCAGAGACAAGCCGAGGTCCAGTTCCAAGAAGTCAAAATAGCCAAAGGTACAGGGTATAGTCAGAAGCTTGATCAAACACATGGAAACCAGGAAATTCACAAGCTAAGAGCACAGAAGCAACCCAGGTTTAAGTTCTCCACCCTTACACCTGATAGGAAGAAAGACAGAGAAAAGGGATAGGCTGAACAACTAAAACCAGAAGCACCCAGAAGCTAGATGGTAATCTTAAAGGGACGGACGTTTTCTAACAGTGCCCCCTCCCCCTTTGTACGAGCCTTAAACCTTGGCCTAGGTTTTAAAGGAAACTTCAAATTAAAGATTTTAACTAAACGATTAGCATGTACTGAAAAGGCAAGAACCCAAGTTCGTTCTTCGGGTCCATACCTGGACAGTACCCCTGACCCTTCTGGAATCCACAATCCTCTGAACCTCAAATTCCATATCTCCTTCTACCTGAACTGGAGGAGGAGGTTTCTTAAGTGGATTAGATGGTGTAAAAATAGTTAAGGAAGGATTTGTGAAAACATAATGAATTTTGAAAGAAGGAGGAAGAGCCAGACGAGAAGACGCAGGGTTAATAACTTCAACAATTTCTTATGGACCGATAAACCTCGGAGCAAACTTAAGAGACGGCACTTTCACTCGCAGATTCTTAGTAGAAAGCTGCACCTTATGACCCGCACAAGATAGATATGAGATAGATAGATAGATAGATAGATAGATAGATAGATAGATAGATAGATAGATAGATAGATAGATAGATAGATAGATAGATAGATAGATAGATAGATAGATAGATATGAGATAGATAGATAGATAGATAGATAGATAGATAGATAGATAGATAGATAGATAGATAGATAGATAGATAGATAGATAGATAGATAGATAGATAGATAGATAGATAGATAGATATGAGATAGATAGATAGATAGATAGATAGATAGATAGATAGATAGATAGATAGATAGATAGATAGATAGATAGATAGATAGATAGATAGATAGATAGATATGAGATAGATAGATAGATAGATAGATAGATAGATAGATAGATAGATAGATAGATAGATAGATAGATAGATAGATAGATAGATAGATAGATAGATATGAGATAGATAGATAGATAGATAGATAGATAGATAGATAGATAGATAGATAGATAGATAGATAGATAGATAGATAGATATGAGATAGATAGATAGATACATAGATAGATAGATAGATAGATAGATAGATAGATAGATAGATAGATAGATAGATAGATAGATAGATAGATATGAGATAGATAGATAGATAGATAGATAGATAGATAGATAGATAGATAGATAGATAGATAGATAGATAGATATGAGATAGATAGATAGATAGATAGATAGATAGATAGATAGATAGATATGAGATAGATAGATAGATAGATAGATAGATAGATAGATAGATAGATAGATAGATAGATAGATAGATAGATAGATAGATATGAGATAGATAGATAGATAGATAGATAGATAGATAGATAGATAGATAGATAGATAGATAGATAGATAGATAGATAGATAGATATGAGATAGATAGATAGATAGATAGATAGATAGATAGATAGATAGATAGATAGATAGATAGATAGATAGATATGAGATAGATAGATAGATAGATAGATAGATAGATAGATAGATAGATAGATAGATAGATAGATAGATAGATATGAGATAGATAGATAGATAGATAGATAGATAGATAGATAGATAGATAGATAGATAGATAGATAGATAGATAGATAGATAGGAAAAACACAGCACTCAAGGTAAACTGAACATCAGGCCATGTGCACGTTACCAGTAGAAGGAAGAATCAACTCCTCAGATTAAGATAACAGGAACAGAGGACAAGTAACAGCACCAGGACTTCAGTGTTGGGGAGATGTTGGTTTATTCACCACCAGGTGGAAAGAATGATCAACGTTTCGCTTCACACCTGAACCTTTCTCAAGCTAATTTCAAAAGTGCACAGTGCCACATATATATAGGGATACACAGGATATACAGTAAATAGTGCAATTAATAATACATGCTAAAGATTAGTTAATACAAAGAACATAATCATACAAAAAGTGAAAATATATCAATCAATGTGACCAATAAATGTGTTAAAAAACAACATCTCTCAATATTAGGTAAATAATGCAAAGATAACTAAGGTAATAATTAGCCTAATAAATGACATCAACTCATAATGAAGGGGAGGAGCAGAGGGAGTCTTTCAATCCAGTTGTAGTGGAAAAGAACAGAAGTTACAATGTAACAGAGAGCACATAGTAAACACAACGGAATCTATCATTTGCATGAAGAAAAGATCTATATATAATCCTTGGAACAAAATTAATTGAGAAACGTAACCTCTGCTCCCGTGATGTACATCCCTTAATATAAGTTGGTATCTGTAGATAAAAAGACAAAGAAAGATTGTATCTATATTTGTGTGAATTTAAAAACAATAATATGAAGAAAAATCCCACCTACACTCAAGAGAATGAATCGGATATAACTGTTTCGGACTCATGACAGATTATGTCAAATATGTGGAAAATATGTGTAATCCACATTAAGTCCCTTTGGGGACATGGTTCCAAGAGTAAAAATCCACTCAAGTTCTTTGCGTTTGAGGGCCAGCTCTCTATCACCTCCTTGTCTATTTAGGGGTACAGAATCAATACTTTTAAAGCGCATTAGGGATACATTGTGTCTACAGTCTACAAAATGTCTAGATACTGGTAGATCTCGTCTCTTGGTGTTAATACTAGACTTATGGTTGCTCATTCTAAGAGTTACTTCAGTAGTGGTCTCACCCACACAATATAGGCCGGAGTGAGAACTCAATAAATAAGTTGCAAAGGTGGTTTTACAGGTATAGAAGCCCTGAATTTTAAAGGTTTTACCTGTTTGTGGATGACAAAAGCTATCTCCCTTAATCATGTGATTACACATATTACATCCCAGGCACGGAAAACATCCATGTTTTGGAGGGGCCAAAACACTTTGTGACATCTTGATTTTAGATCCAATCTCTGCCCTTACTAGCCTATTTCTAATGGTTCTACCTTTGCGATATGCTAATAATGGTGGTTCTTGAAATTCCTTGATCAAGGGAAAAGCCCTAGTCAATAGGCGCCATTCTCTTCTTAAAATATTTCCAATTTCTGAACTAGATGTAGAGAAAGTTGAGACAAAATGTATACGAACATTTCTCTTATGTCCCACTGTTGTTGTCTATCCATTGTGATTGTCTGTCTTTTATATATATATTGAGCATATCGATTGGATATCCCCTACTTCTAAATTTATTACACATCTCGTCCACTCTTTTGGATAACTGATTTTCATTACTGACAATTCTTCTAACTCTGAGAAGTTGGCTAAAAGGCAATGATCTCACAATAGCCCTAGGGTGTCCACTATTGTAGTGCAACAGACTATTTCTATCAGTTTTCTTAGAGAATATGTCTGTAGTTAGAATTCCATCTTGTAAATAAATTTTAGTGTCCAAAAATTCAACGGAAGAGCCAGAATAGATCATGGTAAATTTGATCCCCTGACACATATCATTTAAAAAGACATGAAATTGATTCAATTCATCCTCTGAACAGGTCCAGATGAGGAAGACATCGTCTATGTATCGCCACCACCGCAAGACATGCCTAAGTGGTGGGACACATAGACAAGGTCCTCCTCAATCCGCCGCATGAAAATATTAGCATATGTCGGGGCCATGTTAGACCCCATGGCCGTACCCCTTTTCTGAAGGTAAAATTCATCACCAACCATAAAATAATTTTTAGTGAGTATAAACTCAAGTAATGTTTTAACAAATTCAATTTTTTTATCAGAGAAATCCAAACGTGTCAGGTAGTGAAGAGCAGCTTCAATGCCTAGGGAGTGGTCTATGGAGGTATAAAGACTTCCAACATCAAGGGTAACAAGGATAGACCGGCCAGGGGCCCCAAGAGAGCCAATCCTGACGAGAAAATCAGTGGTATCCCTGATGTAGCAGTCAGCCCCCATAGCAAACTGCCGCAAAATTTTATCCACAAAGATAGCTGCTGGAACAAATAACGAGTCACTCCCTGACAAAATAGGGCGACCTGGGGGTTTTAATGGATCCTTATGAATTTTTGGAAGAAGGTAAAGCACCGGAGTAACCGGATGCCTTACCTTCAAAAATTCACAGAGGTCCTTGTCAATGATCTTAAATAAAAAAGCCTTAGTTATCTTTGCATTATTTACCTAATATTGAGAGATGTTGTTTTTTAACACATTTATTGGTCACATTGATTGATATATTTTCACTTTTTGTATGATTATGTTCTTTGTATTAACTAATCTTTAGCATGTATTATTAATTGCACTATTTACTGTATATCCTGTGTATCCCTATATATATGTGGCACTGTGCACTTTTGAAATTAGCTTGAGAAAGGTTCAGGTGTGAACCGAAACGTTGATCATTCTTTCCACCTGGTGGTGAATAAACCAACATCTCCCCAACACTGAAGTCCTGGTGCTGTTACTTGTCCTCTGTTCCTGAGACTGTCCTCCGCCCGTCCTGTGAGACTGTCCTCCGCCCGTCCTGTGAGACTGTCCTCCGCCCGTTCTGTGAGACTGTCCTCCGTCCGTCCTGTGAGACTGTCCTCCGCCCGTCCTGTGAGACTGTCCTCCGCCTGTCCTGTGAGACTGTCCCCCCCATCCTGTGAGACTGTCCTCCGCCCGTCCTGTGAGACTGTCCTCCGCCCGTCCTGTGAGACTGTCCTCCGCCCATCCTGTGAGACTGCCCCCGCCCGTCCTGTGAGACTGCCCCCCGCCCGTCCTGTGAGACTGTCCTCCGCCCGTCCCGTGACTGTCCTCTGCCCGTCCTGTGATACTGCCCCCCGTCCTGTGATACTGTCCTCCATCCGTCCTGTGAGACTATTCCTCCGCCCGTCCTGTGAGACTGTCCTCCGCCCGTCCTTTGACTGTCCTCCGCCCGTCCTGTGAGACTGTCCCCCCTGTCCTATGAGACTGTCCTCCGCGCCGTCCTGTGAGACTGTCCTCCGCCCATCCTGTGAGACTGTCCCCCCTGTCCTATGAGACTGTCCTCCGCCCGTCCTGTGAGACTGTCCTCCGCCCGTCCTTTGACTGTCCTCCGCCCGTCCTGTGAGACTGTCCCCCCCGTCCTGTGAGACTGTCCTCCGCCCGTCCTGTGAGACTGTCCTCCGCCTGTCCTGTGAGACTGTCCTCTGCCCGTCCTGTGAGACTGCCCCCGCCCGTCCTGTGAGACTACCCCCCGCCCGTCCTGTGAGACTGTCCTCCGCCCGTCCTGTGAGACTGTCCTCCGCCCGTCCTGTGAGACTGTCCTCCGCCCGTCCTGTGAGACTGTCCCTCCATCCGTCCTGTGAGACTGTCCCCTGCCCATCCTGTGAGACGGTCCATTATATATACACAGTATACATCTATACAGCACATACATTATATATATACACACAGTGTACATCTATACAGCACATACATTATATACACACAGTATACATCTATACAGCACATACATTATATATACACAGTATACATCTATACAGCACATACATTATATATACACACACAGTGTACATCTATTCAGCACATACATTATATACACACAGTATACATCTATACAGCACATACATTATATATACACAGTATACATCTATACAGCACATACATTATATATACACACAGTGTACATCTATACAGCACATACATTATATATACACACAGTGTACATCTATACAGCACATACATTATATATACAGTGGACATCTATACAGCACATACATTATATATACACAGTGTACATCTATACAGCACATACATTATATATACCCAGTATACATCTATACAGCACATACATTATATATACAGTATACAGGACATACATTATATATACACAGTGTACATCTATACAGCACATACATTATATATACAGTGGACATCTATACAGCACATACATTATATATACACAGTGTACATCTATACAGCACATACATTATATATACACAGTGTACATCTATACAATACATACATTATATTTACACAGTGTACATCTATACAATACATACATTATATTTACACAGTGTACATCTATACAACACATACATTATATATACACACAGTATACATCTATACAGCACATACATTATATATACAGTATACATCTATACAGCACATACATTATATATACACAGTGTACAGCTATACAGCACATACATTATATATACATAGTATACAGCACATACATTATATATAAACAGTGTACATCTATACAGCACATACATTATATATACACAGTGCACATCTATACAACACATACATTATATATAAACAGTGTACATCTATACAGCACATACATTATATATACACAGTGTACATCTATACAGCACATACATTATATATACACACAGTGTACATCTATACAGCACATACATTATATATACACAGTATACATCTATACAGCACATACATTATGTCCATACTAATCTTTTCCTTTTATTTGCCAGTCTCAGATATGGGTTTTTCTTTGCCACTCTGCCCTGAAGGCCGGCATCCCGGAGTCGCCTCTTCACTGTAGACGTTGACACTGGCGTTTTGCGGGTACTATTTAATGAAGCTGCCAGTTGAGGACCTTTGAGGCGTCTATTTCTCAAACTAGAGACTCTAATGTACTTGTCTTGTTGCTCAGTTGTGCAGCGGGGCCTCCCACTTCTCTTTCTACTCTGGTTAGAGCCTGTGTATGCTGTCCTCTGAAGGGAGTAGTACACACCGTTGTAGGAAATCTTCAGTTTCTTGGCAATTTCTCGCATGGAATAGCCTTCATTTCTAAGAACAAGAATAGACTGTCGAGTTTCACATGAAAGCTCTCTTTTTCTAGCCATTTTGAGAGTTTAATCGAACCCACAAATGTAATGCTCCAGATTCTCAACTAGCTCAAAGGAAGGTCAGTTTTATAGCTCCTCTAAACAGCAAAACTGTTTACAGCGGTGCTAACATAATTGCACAAGGGTTTTCCAGTGTTTTCTAATCATCCATTAGCCGTCTAACACAGTTAGCAAACACAATGTACCATTAGAACACTGGAGTGATGGTTGCTGGAAATGGGCCTCTATACACCTATGTAGATATTGCATTAACAACCAGACGTTTGCAGCTAGAATAGTCATTTACACATTAACAATGTATAGAGTGGATTTCTGATTCATTTCATGTTATCTTCATTGAGAAAAACTGGGCTTTTCTTTAAAAAATAAGGAAATTTCTAAGTGACCCTAAACTTTTGAATGGTAGTGTATGTATATACACTATATATATACAGCACAGACATTGGACAGAGGAAGATTGGAAAAAAGTGTTATGGACAGACGAATGGAAGTTTGAGGTGTTTGGATCACACAGAAGAACATTTGTGAGACACAGAACAACTGAAAAGATGCTGGAAGAGCCTGACGCCATCTGTCAAGCATGGTGGAGGTCATGTGATGGTCTGGGGTAAAGTGGGAGATTTGTACAAGGTAGAAGGGATTGTGAATAAGGAATGCGATCACTCCGCAACGCCATGCCATACCCTGTGGACAGCGCTTGATTGGAGCCAATTTCATCCTACAACAGGACAATGACCCAAAGCACCTCCAAATGATGCAAGAACTATTTAGGGAAGAAGCCGGCAGCCGGTATTCTATCTGTAATGGAGTGGCCAGCGCAGTCACCAGATCTCAACCCCATAGAGCTGTTGTGGGAGGAGCTTGACCGTATGGTACGCAAGAAGTGCCCATCAAGCCAATCCAACTTGTGGGAGGGGCTTCTGGAAGCATGGGGGGGGGGAATGTCTCCCGATGACCTCAGCAAATTAACAGCTCGAATGCCAAAGGTCTGCAATGCTGGAATTGCTGCAAATGGAGCGACCAAAGCAAAGTCTGAAGGAGAAAATCATTATTTCTAACCTTGTCAATGTCTGGACTATATTTTCTAGTCATTTTTCAACTCATTTGATAAATATAAGTGTGAGATTTCATGGAAAACACAAAATTGTCTGGGTGACCCCAAACTTTTGAACGGCAGTGTATATACAGTGGACATCTATACAGCACATACATTATATATACACAGTATACATCTATACAGAACATACATTATATATACACAGTGCACATCTATACAGCACATACATTATATATACAGTGTACATCTATACAGCACATACATTATATATACAGTATACATCTATACAGCACATACATTATATATACACAGTATACATCTATACAGCACATACATTATATATACACAGTATACATCTATACAGCACATACATTATATATACACAGTATACATCTATACAGCACATACATTATATATACACAGTGCACATCTATACAGAACATACATTATATATACAGTGTACATCTATACAGAACATACATTATATATACACAGTGTACATCTATACAGCACATACATTATATATACAGTGTACATCTATACAGCACATACATTATATATACAGTGTACATCTATACAGCACATACATTATATATACACAGTGTACATCTATACAGCACATACATTATATATACACAGTATACATCTATACAGCACATACATTATATATACACAGTATACATCTATACAGCACATACATTATATATACACAGTATACATCTATACAGCACATACATTATATATACACACAGTGTACATCTATACAGCACATACATTATATATACACAGTATACATCTATACAGCACATACATTATATATACACAGTGTACATCTATACAGCACATACATTATATATACACACAGTATACATCTATACAGCACATACATTATATATACACAGTATACATCTATACAGCACATACATTATATATACACAGTGTACATCTATACAGCACATACATTATATATACAGTGTACATCTATACAGCACATACATTATATATACAGTGTACATCTATACAGCACATACATTATATATACAGTGTACATCTATACAGAACATACATTATATATACACAGTATACATCTATACAGCACATACATTATATATACACAGTGTACATCTATACAGCACATACATTATATATACAGTGTACATCTATACAGAACATACATTATATATACACAGTATACATCTATACAGCACATACATTCTATATACACAGTATACATCTATGCAGCACATAAATTATATATACACAGTGTACATCTATACAGCACATACATTATATATACACAGTATACATCTATACAGCACATACATTATATATACACAGTGTACATCTATACAGCACATACATTATATATACAAAGTATACATCTATACAGCACATACATTATATATACACAGTATACATCTATACAGCACATACATTATATATACAGTATACATCTATACAGCACATACATTATATATACACAGTGGACATCTATACAGCACATACATTATATATACGCAGTATACATCTATACAGCACATACATTATATATACAGTGGACATCTATACAGAACATACATTATATATACAGTGTACATCTATACAGCACATACATTATATATACCCAGTATACATCTATACAGCACATACATTATATATACAGTGTACAGGACATACATTATATATACAGTGTACATCTATACAGCACATACATTATATATACACAGTGTACATCTATACAGCACATACATTATATATACACAGTGTACATCTATACAATACATACATTATATTTACACAGTGTACATCTATACAATACATACATTATATTTACACAGTGTACATCTATACAACACATACATTATATATACACACAGTATACATCTATACAGCACATACATTATATATACAGTATACATCTATACAGCACATACATTATATATACACAGTGTACAGCTATACAGCACATACATTATATATACATAGTATACAGCACATACATTATATATAAACAGTGTACATCTATACAGCACATACATTATATATACACAGTGCACATCTATACAACACATACATTATATATAAACAGTGTACATCTATACAGCACATACATTATATATACACAGTGTACATCTATACAGCACATACATTATATATACACACAGTGTACATCTATACAGCACATACATTATATATACACAGTATACATCTATACAGCACATACATTATGTCCATACTAATCTTTTCCTTTTATTTGCCAGTCTCAGATATGGGTTTTTCTTTGCCACTCTGCCCTGAAGGCCGGCATCCCGGAGTCGCCTCTTCACTGTAGACGTTGACACTGGCGTTTTGCGGGTACTATTTAATGAAGCTGCCAGTTGAGGACCTTTGAGGCGTCTATTTCTCAAACTAGAGACTCTAATGTACTTGTCTTGTTGCTCAGTTGTGCAGCGGGGCCTCCCACTTCTCTTTCTACTCTGGTTAGAGCCTGTGTATGCTGTCCTCTGAAGGGAGTAGTACACACCGTTGTAGGAAATCTTCAGTTTCTTGGCAATTTCTCGCATGGAATAGCCTTCATTTCTAAGAACAAGAATAGACTGTCGAGTTTCACATGAAAGCTCTCTTTTTCTAGCCATTTTGAGAGTTTAATCGAACCCACAAATGTAATGCTCCAGATTCTCAACTAGCTCAAAGGAAGGTCAGTTTTATAGCTCCTCTAAACAGCAAAACTGTTTACAGCGGTGCTAACATAATTGCACAAGGGTTTTCCAGTGTTTTCTAATCATCCATTAGCCGTCTAACACAGTTAGCAAACACAATGTACCATTAGAACACTGGAGTGATGGTTGCTGGAAATGGGCCTCTATACACCTATGTAGATATTGCATTAACAACCAGACGTTTGCAGCTAGAATAGTCATTTACACATTAACAATGTATAGAGTGGATTTCTGATTCATTTCATGTTATCTTCATTGAGAAAAACTGGGCTTTTCTTTAAAAAATAAGGAAATTTCTAAGTGACCCTAAACTTTTGAATGGTAGTGTATGTATAT